>NW_028185506.1:655225-799528 GCF_003343005.1 Rhea americana | reverse complement strand
TCCAGAGGTCCCTTCCAACCTTGTTGATTCTATGATTCTATGATATATGCCATAAAAAATGAATTTGGAGCATTTGTGTCAGAGAGAGATGTCAACAAGGAATGTTTGCTTGTCCATGATATGTAGGATGGAATTTTGTGGTGATTTTCATAGACAAAATGTGACTTAATTGGAGAACTCACACAGAGTAGTGSTCTGCTCAGCAATTAACTGTATTTTTAACATTCATGGATATCATTAATAGAAGTATATGAAGGGAGTTGCCTTATAATAATCTGTTCAGTGATCACTGAATGGTACATACGGAGATGCACATCTGACTTTCTGTGAATGTCATCAAGTTTGAAGCCTTCCTAACAAACAGAGTCAGACCTATAGCAGAGCTATCACAGGAGGAGATTTTTGGAAAGGCAGGGAACCAAAATGACCAGATCATTAATGGCTATGATAGCCGCTCTTGGTGAGGATCAGCATTTCACTAAAACTCTTTGAGGCAAACATGAAGAAGTGACAGTAGCTTATATGATAACAGGAACTGAATAACATATAAAAATATGCAGAATCTTAGTCTTCCCTATCTCAATGTACAGATGAGAGGTTGCATCAAACACAATATGCCCTTTCATAAAAAAAGGAAGTACTGATGAGGCCTGGACCCATCCTGATCTCATCCCATACTCCATTTAGATCCATGCTGACATCCATTTTGGGATAGAAAATGAGGAAGCAAAGACATGAAGGCAAGTTGTGCCAGTTTAAGAAGAGGGAGTTAAGACTTATCACACATGAGTATATGTCATGAAAAACTAAGATTTACTCTGGGAGGCTGGTTCTTAAAAAGACTATTAAAGACAGACCATGAAGAGGAGTCTGAAAGACATGATGCAAAGAGAGAGATCTGTTTTCATGACAGGCTAGCACACAGCTGCAAGTAACAACAGAAGTCTGGAAAGGTTACTGAACCAAGCAGGAAGCAGTGAGAAAGAACAATTAATTATTACTTGTGGTTTGGCCTTTTCTTCCCTATGTGCTCTACTGGTGTAATGCATTCTACTTCTGCCCTGTAATCTTTTTTGCCCTCTTTGCCTTTTAAAGAATTTCCCTGTTTTGCTTGGGTATATGTCCCTGCAGCTGAAGAGCTTGCACTGGTCGTATATGATCTGTTAATACGATTATCAACATAAAATACTGCTTCAGTTAATGTGGGTGCTGTTCGGAGAATGAAGGGATTTTGTGAAACAGAAAAGGAGAAATAGTTTTAACTGATTCTTAATTTTGTTCTCCTCTGTTGTCAGTCATGCTCTCAAGGGGTCTAAACTTACTACAGTGGCAATGGCAGCTTGCAAAACAGGAAGTCAAAAAGTAGCAAGGCCATGTTACACCATTTGCAGTTGGCTATGCCATGCTGTAAAGCTGTTCTAGCTCTTCTGTGGAGCATCTCAGTATACATCACCAATCTAGTGAAATGAAGTAGCTTGCTCACTGGCCACAAAATCTTTCAGAATCCATTGTCTCTTGGTGTTCTCAAATATTTAGCCTGCTTTCTGTGATTTCATTCATGTACGTGACCTTTTGTGTTGTGCTACCAGTATCAATGTGCAAATGAGTACATAAGTGGAAAGTCATGCAAAATAACCAAGCCAAGACCCCAGGTGACCCTTATTCCTCAGTTTGATTTGCCTCATTATTCAGGTGCTACTAGTCTCCTCAAATTACAAGCTTGTGTCACCTCTTTAAGAAACACATGAAAAATGTCAAACCTTAAATAAATGCAAGAAATATGTATGTAGTGTTTTCTCTTTTGTTTCTCTCTCTTTTTACTTAGGAAGTGTTATTTAGGAACTCAAAAAGAGTGGGAATACAGGAGTGTTCCTTACAGGACAGACATTTTTGAACTCTTGCCTTGCAAGAAGAAATGTAATTGTATGCAAAATGGAGGATTTTTGTTAAAAGAATGACATAAATTAGAAGGATTTTGCAAAGATATTATTCTTATGCTTCGTGACACATACAGATCTGTTTCATGTCTTTATGGAGTATTTTTTGCTCAGTTCATGCCTCTAAAAACTTTCAGAGGAACTCTAAGGTAAATATCTTGTTTAGACAAATATTACTGCTCTCACACTATGCTGTAACTCTCCCGTTTGGTTAAAAAGTAGTTTTCGGTTTTCATAGTAGAACATTGTGAGTTGATAATAAGAAGACTGTGTTCTGGATGATTGTCTGCCCCAGGACGTATTATAGAAAACAAAACAAAACAAAATATCCTTTACCATGTATGGTCCAGAAGTCTTCTCACTTCCTTTCCACTTAAACATTTTATATAAAACATTATTCTTTTAACTGAAATGTTTCTACTGAAAAAGAATTTTTTTGAGAAAAAAGAAAGGAAAAGTAAAGAAGAGTAAAGAAAAGAAGCTGCTTTTCACAATATCAACCTTTTTTATAATAAAACATTCTATGTAGATGGGTCTTGGTTTGTGAAGAATGTTTTGATGGAGTTTTTGGGTAGTCTTATCCTGCTTTGTATAAAATCATGACAGTGTTGAAGTTGGAGCGACGCTGAATTTAATTTCAGAATCACAGATCCTCACAAGTCACACTGCAAAAAAATATCCATGTAACATTAGAAAGAAAAACATGAAAAAACCCAGGGTGATAGACTAACCATACATTTAATCCCAAGGCCTAGTATTCTTGAAGGGTTCTGTAGCTTTGCATTTTGATCATATATCAGATCTATGATTTAATAAACACGCAGACATTGCCTCATTGTTATATGGCAATCGACAGGTAAATTCTATGCCAATGACTGCAAGGCCTTTCTCTTTTGAAGTTGCTGGATATAGAAGGACTATTTTTAGAATCAAATGTATTATTTGGATTAGCAATTAAAATGTTTGAATAAGTAAGGAGCCTTGTTTTCTATACTGGCCTAATTAGAGGGAATATGTATATAGCTTGAGACTAGATTACTGAAATGTCARTGAGTAAATACAGGGTAGTAGCCTATCTATGGAAGCTCTCTTTTTTTAATTATTATTATTTCAATCAGCAACTATTAAAGAGAGGCTCTTGTATTCCTGTTTTTACTGCACTATAGTATATTGCTTTTCTGATTTCAGAACAAACTATACTAGAAAGTACTTTTTATGAAACCAAAATAATTGGAAATGCTAGTTCAACCTATTTTTGCCAAAGGGAGAGAATTTTCTATTATATAAATATCTTTGAATGGCCTGATGGTCCTAGGGCCATCAGAGCTGGAATACCCTACTACCAGATGATAACTGTAGGATCTTCTTCAGCCAACTGGTGATCTGTGCTGGTATTCTGTTCTTTACATCCTGAGCTCAGAGGACAAGATAAGCCAAGCAAACACCAGTTGTGTGAGAGAAAGAAGAGGAAGTGAAACCATATCTTTGGTGGTCGATGCCTCAGACCTGTGCACTGCAGCAAAACCAAGGTTTGTGGCAGCCCTCAGATCTGCTAGAGAGAGGTTTTCAGAAATATTGTGACAGGCAGACCTCTCTGGAATAATAATGTCTCTGATTAGACCCCTCTCATTTTTCTGCAGTTCCTGGAAATGAAAGGAAAGAGGGAAAAATAAAATTACATGTTCTGTTTTAATTAAGGTGGGAGCCACTAGACCCTGGGATAGACTACAAGTTTTGAATGTCATTTTGTCAATTTTCTTGCTGTCTGGATACATAACTTGTCATCTTGGAGAAAGTCAGGACTTAGTTGTCTATTCTGCTAGCAGGGAAGTTCTCTGAGAGAGGAGTGGAAGATGGAATTTTGACCCTTACTCAAGTTTAAGATTTTTTTCCTCTAATTTATCTGTAAAGTGAATAGGTATCAGTCTGATACACTGAWATGCAGTTAGATAGAAAAAGCCAGAAAGGTATTTCTGTGGATTTTCTGGCTTATTCTAACTCATTTTCTTTACACCTGAGGGTCCTTCAGCACTATTTTCTTGCCCTGTGATAATCTTGTGTCAAAAATACCTTCCCAACAGTATCACTTGTAAAGCGCTGTTACATTTCCGAGATGCAAGAGCTTTTTTTTGATAGTTCAAGGCTAACTGATGACTAAATTTCTACTACACAATTCATTGCAGACTGCAATTGCAGCCCAAGAGAAAGGACTTCATAATTCAGGTCATTTCTTTCAATTCCTATAATCGTGGATAAGCTCTGAGCTCTCAGTGTCATCTGAAGTGTAGGGTACTGGCTCTGTCTCTCAAGTATGTTTTATTCTTATAACCTCAGAGCTGACTCTTTTTCCCCAACCCCAAACTGCTTAGAAGTGGACACTTACATTAATTGTTTTAATCACGACTACTTGATCTGCCTCCTTTGCTGCTTTCTCTGCAATTTTGACAGTCTCATTGTCCCAGTCAACAAAGTCCATTGCCATCATTCCTTCCACTGTACTGCACAGAAGATAAGAGACAATGGGGAAGCAAAGAACACAAACAATGAGAAGATGAGGAAAGCAGAAAAAAGAAAGTAAGGGGAAAAACAATAAAGGAAAAGAGACTGGTAGGGTATCACAGTTGATAAATTCCTGCAAAAAGGGAGTTTAATTTGACAGATCCAGGTATGTGACCGTATCTTCCCCATGTGAAACATCTTATTTTCATTTTTTTTCCATTTATCATTCTTTATAGATACATTTAACTCCACTACCCTGAGAAACATTTTGATTCAGTACTCACTCTGAGGCCTCCTGCTTGAGTACGTGCGCAATATACAAAATGTCAGGGTAGCCCGTACAACTGGAGATGTTGTTACGAGGGTAGTAGAAGAAGAATGTGAGGCACATCTCATTCATGGTGCTTGGCCCACCCTGCAAAAACACAATGATGACTCAGAGGTCTATTGAGACACAATGAGGAGAAATACTCTTCTCATTGTGTCCCTTCTCTCCTGCATGGTGAAAAAGATTTATCTATTTGCTGTCTAGGAGTTAGATACAGAGAAGATCAATGGATACTCCCGGTGGTCTGATAAACAGGCTGCTCTGTGGTCTTTATGATCTAAACCTACTTATTTTTTTCCTTCAGAGAGACTACCATATTTATATTTTGATCTACGGGATTCCCAAATCTGAAACTTTGCAAAGTTCAACTAAAACAGCCAGAGAATTATCTGAAATAATAGTTGATTCATATTGGAATAGTTGATTCCTAGTAGGAATCAGTTGATTCCTATTTTTTGAATGAGGCCAGCCAAATCAAGCAGTACCACTCTCTCTGGATACAAATTCTTGAATCCTCTTCAGAATGAAACTCAGTTACCTTGTGCATATTCTTAATTGCAATTGCATTGTTACCTCATCTGCAAGATATTTTCTCTAAAATAAGCCAGTGTGAGGCTTAGTTTTAAAATAGTTGTTCATGTGCTACATTCTGCAAAAGAGCATAATGAAACAGATGTCTGGGATCTGAACAAGAACTGAAAAGAATGTCTTTAATTTTTGAGAAATCCAAATCAGATTTGGCTTAGGTTAACTTCTGTATTTGACCTCAGCCTGTCCACTAAATCCAGGTGTTCAGCCTGTGCAGCTGCAAGTTTCACTATTTGCACTTGAATCTTTAGACAAGAGTTAGCTTATATAGTATTAGGGGTAAGATTGCCTTGGCAGTCTGTTCACAAGCTCGTAGGAGGAGAAGCTTACTGGAGAGCTGCTCTCCAGCTATGGAGCAACCATGGGAGGCCTGCCTCAGGATGTGTTTGACTGACCCAAGAAGTTTTTGCCAGTGCTGTGTTTGGCTGAGGAACATAGACCTGTCTGCTCAAAAGATTTTAATGGGGATAAACTAATTTTAAATGCAATGGATAATTTGTAAGTAGAAAAGCGAGCTTACGAAAGTAATCTCTGACCGATCCAGTGTCTGAAAGTTACATTCCACCAGGATCTCATCCCCCTAGGGAACACAGTAGGTCACATTGTCAAAGCTGTACGAGGAAAGCACACAGAACAACCACTTCCAACATGCAGAACCAGGAAACTGTGAAAACAATAGGCCAAATTCTAAAATAGAATGAAGGAAAGAATGTATTAATGTGTTCTGATATCTCTGACACTAACTATTTCCCCAATGTGACAGCCCACAGATAGATCCCAGAGGAGGAACGTACTGGTTTGACTGTGATGATTTCCTTCATGTCCCGAATCTCCTGCAGTGTGAAATCATACTTATTGTCCTCACAGATGATCCCCAGCTGCTCACCATTCCTAGTAAAAATAAGAAGGGGAGAAAGTTACAGTGCTTGCATGGAGGGATATAGAATACCTGGTTCCTGGAAGAAATAAACAGAAGCCAAAAATATCTACTCCAGAAATCATACCTGATTTCTGCCATAATGCATGGAATGTATTTCTAGTGACTAGTCAATCCCAAGCATACACTTCAAAATTCACACCCAATTCGCTTTGCCTTGGAATCCAAATCAGAACTTTTTATATCACACTAATCATTGTGCCTTGAAACTTAAGCCTTTGGGATGACAATCTAGGATTCCAGAAGAACTGAAGCACTCACATTACAGCCCCTCTCCTCCCCGAAAAGACTCCTGAATTTTAGCACAGTGGAGCTGGGAGGCTCTTGAGGCTCTCCTTTGTAGGTGCACATGTATCAGTTGAAAATTTGTCCTTCCCACTTCTATACAGTGCTTTGCGATATTGTTCCTGAGGTAGTCTCAGGCTTTAGCACCACATCTCCAATCCCTTTTACAGGTCCTTAGCTCTTCCTAGCTAGGTAGATCCATACTGCACACTGCAAAGAGCATCTAGGTCATCATCAGAGCAAGGCCTCTAGCCTACAAACCCTTGTAGCACCTATGGAAAAGCCCTTCTAGTAGCTGTCAAAGACCCTGCTTGCTTGTGCTAGGCCAACTTTGTGACTCCTTGCAGCTCTAAGGCAAGTGAACTGATGGGCTCACACTGTTATTTAGCCATGTCTTTTAGTAAAATTGACTTGGAAAGGAAGAAACCTGGCTTGAAGGCCAGACTTCACAGAAGTCTACACTAGCATCTTCCACACTGCCCTCAGGTCTGAATAGCATAAGGCAGTCTCTGTAGGATCCCTCCAGCATTGTCCTGCCATATGGCTGAGGACTTTAATGTCTTTTCTTGAAAAGAATACTACAGGCATGGATTAGGCAAATTTCAGCAGTACCTGAATGCCACAATGGCATTGTGGTAGATGGTAGAGAGATGGGGAGTATCTCAGGACACCAAGTCATGTAACACACAGGTTATGTGTACCATGCAATTTGCCTGAAGAGCAGGATCCAAAAACTATTACAGCTGAGTGGAACAAAATAGCTTTACCTCCCTTACTCATACTGTCTCTGTGTGACTYGTGGCCCATGTTGGGCTATTCTGGAACTAAGCCCCTAAAAAGAAAACAGAGCTGTGTTACCAAGGCCCAGAGTTAAAGGCTGCAGAAAGAACATTATCCAGAGGAAAACTCTCAGCCAGAGTCTACCATAGAAAGGCCCCAAATTGCCAGAAATAAGACCACAGTCTGCTCTATGCTCCAAACAGTTTGGAGGCTCCACTAACTGRGCGAATGACTGAGAGCAGCACAGACATTATATATGCTACTAGAAAAATCACCCCCAAAACAGCTACCTCCACCTCTGCCTATGCCTGGATCACTGGATCATGTCTATTCAGAAGATATTTCAAACACTTGACCTTCTAGTCTGGGGTCTGATTGAGGTGTTTTCAGGACATGGTTCCAGCAAGGTAAATAAAATCTGTAAAAATCTTTTCGTAGAAATATGCTCATGCTAAATAAATTGAACTCTCACTCTAGTTCTCTCTAGACAGACCTGAAGTGATTCCTGGTTAAGTGGCAGAATCTTCCATATTCTTCTGAAGCTCAAGAGTACATTTTTTGATTATATCACTCTCTACTGGTTGGTGTATGCACCTGGAGGGTGCTAACTAGCAAGACAGAGCACTCCCCTTCTCTTGCTATCTAGCATACCAATCTAAGTGTCAGGCATATTTGTGCTAGAGATCAGTAGCATTGAAACTGAAAGATGATTTTGGAGCTAATAGCTGCCCTTCTTCCAGGAAACAACCACAGATGCAAGCTGTTATATGCTGTTCCTGAGGGACATAGACAGGTATAGGGGCCCACATATGAGGAGATGGGCATATTCACAATGTACCTTTTGAGTTACAAACTACCTTTGTCTTTGATCCAGTTATAGCAGGCCAAGTGTGTTTCAAAAAGTTCTTGAAACATTTTCCCTCCCTTCGGTATGTAACAGTTAGGCTGCAGAGGCTGCTACTTTGCAGATGCCACTGGCCAGAGATGGCAAAATATTCATCAGAATTTTTTTTATTTCAATTTTACTCAGGTTGCCTTTGAAGGAGCTTCTAGTCTCTTGGCCCCGTTCCTTAGCATGTCTGTGAAGTGGCTAGAGAGATATGCTCAAAATGAGGCCAGTGCTAAAGCTGCAGCCCTCTGCATTCCCTAGTGTCTGGAAGCCAATTGCCCATGCCAAATGCCATCTCCAGGAAGCACATCCAGGTGCAAGAGAATGTGATCTGAGCTAACATTTACTCATTCCTAAGAAGAGGTCTTGGCAAAGGCAAAGGCCAAGAGACAGCAGGCTGGGGAACTGGCAGACTGGCCTTTGACAGACAATGACGAATGGTGAGGACCAGCATATGTAAAAGCATGTTTGAGTGTAGGGTGTCCATGAGTGTTTTGGGATACTTGTGAAAATGCTTGTACAGGCAGATGTACCAGTTCAGAACAATCTAGATTATTCTGAATGATATTTCATATGTGTGCTCAGAGGCCAAACTAGACAACATCTGCCCTGCTAGACTAGACAGCTCTGCATTAGTTTTGGGATCCAGGCACAGTCTTCTGCAGCTTGCCTATAATCATAGAATCAGTAAGGTTGGAAGGGACCTCTGGAGATCACCTAGTCCAATCTCCCTGCTCAAGCAGGGTCACCTAGAGCATGTTAGACAGGGTTGCATCCAGGCAGGCCTTCTGGGCAACCTGTTCCAGTGCTCTGTCACTCTCACAGTGAAGAAATTCCCCCTCACGTTCAGATGGAACTTCCTGTGCTTCAATTTCTGCCCATTGCCTCTTGTCCTGTCACATGGGACAACTGAAAAGAGTTTGTCCCTGTCCCCCTCACACCCTCCCTTCAGGTACTTGTACACATTGATAAGATCTCACCTCAGTCTGCTCTTCCCCAGGCTAAACAGGCCCAGCTCTAGTAGCCGTTCCTCATGAGGCAGATGATACTCCAGCCCTCTGATTATCTTTGTAGCCCTACGCTGGACTCTCTCCAGTAGCTCCAAGTCTCTCTCGTACTGGGGAGCCCAGAATTGGACATAATAGTCGAGATGAGGCCTCAGCAGGGCTGAGYAGASGGKCAGGATCACCTCCCTCAACCTGCTGGCAACATTCTTCCTAGTGCACCCCAGGAGACCGTTGGCCTTCTTGACCGCAAGGGCACATTACTGGCACATGGTTAGGTTTGTCAACCGCCAGCACTCCCAGGTCCTTCTCTGCAAAGCTGCTCTCCAGAAGGTCAGCCCCCAGCTTGTATCAGTGCCTAGGGTTATTTTTCCCTGCACTTGCCCTTGTTGAACCTCATGAGGTTCCTCTCCGCCCAGCTCTCCAGCCTGTCCAGGGCTCTCCAAATGGCAGCACAGCCCTCAGGTGCATCAGCCACTACTCCCAGATTGGTATCATCAGCAAACTTGCTGAGGAGGCACTCTATCCCTTCATCTAGGTTATTGATGAAAAAGCTGTACAGGATGGGACCCAATACTGAGCCCTAGGGAACTCCACTTGCCACAGGCCTCCAACTGGACTCCACGCCATTGATGATGACCCTCTGAGCTCTGCCTTTCAGTCAGTTCTCAATCCACCTCACTGTCCACTYGTCTAACCCACACTTCCTGAGCTTCTCTAGGAGGATGTTATGGGAGACAGTGTCAAAAGCCTTGCTGAAGTCAAGGTACACAACRTCCACTGCTCTCCCCTCATCTACYCAGCCAGTCATKCCATCATAGAARGCTATCAGATTGGTTAAGCAGGATTTCCCCTTGATGAATCCATGCTGAGTACTCCTGATCACCTTCTTTTCCTCCATATGTCTGGAGATGACATCCAGAATGAGCTGTTCCATCACCTTTCCAGGGATGGAGGTGAGGCTGACCAGCTTGGAGTTGCCTGGGTCCTCCTTCTTGCCCTTCTTGAAGACTGGAGTGACATTTGCTTTCTTCCAGTCCTCAGGCACCTCTCCTGTTTTCCAGGACTTCTCAAAGATGATGGAGAGCAGCCTGGCAACAACACCTGCCAGCTCCCTCAGTACCCGTGGGGCATCCCATCAGGGCCCGTGGATTTTTGGATGTCTAGCCTGCCCAGAATATCTCTAACCCTATCCTCCTCAACCAAAAGTAAGTCTTCCCTTCTCCAGACTTTCTCCCTTAGGCCCAGGCTATGGGATTCATGAGGGCTGCCCTTAGCAGTGAAGACTGAAGCAAAGAAGGCATTCTGCCTTCTCTGTATCCCTTGTCACCAGGGCCCCCACCCCATTCAGTAGTGGGCCCATATTTTCCCTAGTCCTYCTCTTGCTGCTGATATATTTGAAGAAGCCCTTCCTGTTGTTCTTAACATCCCTTACCAGACTCAATTCCAGCTGGGCCTTAGCCTTTCTCGCTGCTTCTCTACATACTCTGACTTCATTCCTATAATTCTCCCAAGTAACCTGTCCCCTCTTCCACATTCTGAGGACTTTCTTCTTCTGTCTGATTTTGACCAGGAGCTCCTTGCTCACCCATGCAGGTCTCCTGCCCCCTTTGCTGCACTTCTTACTCGTAGGGATGCAGCGCTCTTGAGCTTAGAGGAAGTGATGCTTGAAAACTAGCCAGCTCTCCTGGACCTCCCTTCCCTCTAGGGCCTTAMCTCATGAGATTCCTCCAAGTTGATCTCTGAAGAGCCCAAAGTCTACTCTCCTGAAATCCAGGATTGCAATCCTGCTTGTTGCCTTAGTTCTTTCCTGCAGGATCCTGAACTTCACCATCTCACGGTCACTGCAGCCAAGGCTGCCCCCAACCTTCACATCTCTAAGCAGTCCCTCTCTGCTGGTAAGGACAAGATCCAGCAGGACACCCTTCCTCGTAGGCTCCTTCACCATTTGTGACAAGAAGTTATCATCAGTGCATTGCAGGAGCCTCCTGGACTGTTTGTGCCTTRCTGTGTAGTCCTTCCAGCAGATGTCAGGGTGGCTGAAGTCCCCCATGAGAATAATGCAATTCAGGATCCTTCTGTGGCTACATGATTAGTTCAATATGTGTGGAGTCTCTGCAAAGAGTCAGTATGTGAGGCAGTGTATGAGACAGTGCCAGGCTTTGAGGATTTGATGTGACAGCACAGCCAAGTGGGGCCACATATTATGCAATATGTTGCAGGAGTTGAGTTGTTCAAACCAGAARTGTTCCTGTTTGTGGAACAACTGAACTGTCCAAGGGAGAGTCCCAAGAGAATACTACTTTGGCCAATCTTTGCCGAAGTTTCCCCTTACCATCCCAGATAGAATTCACATGATACCCTGGAGGTGGAGAGTGAACCAACAATGCAGTGCAGGTCACCAGAGAATTTGAAGGTTCCACTGTGAGCACTCAGGGATTGTTTTCTGGCAAACTGGCAGATGACTAAGTGTTTGCCTCACTCTTACTGGCTGTTGTGTGAATTCTTGTCTCATGCTGGGTTATTCTGAAACTAGAAACTTAATGAGGAGACAGGCCTCTTACCTACACTAGCAAGGACTTGGATCTGTGTGATGATGACTTTTTGGCCTAAGTTGCAGTTATTTATTATCTCTTACTTATTTTCCAGTTCAAAGTGTCTGAAGTGTGTTCAAATGCTATGCTGTAAGCTGTTTTCATAGTTTAAAACTGAGAACACATGTTTCAGGGGCTAGGGTGTGATCAGCGGGTACRTAAGTGTGCTGAAGTCTTTAGTGTGGGAGGACTGTGGAGGAAGCCATAATATGTCGTAGTTTTTCCCATGCAGCCCGTGGGAATTGGCACATGCAATCCCTAGGACTGTGCCTGCCTATCATCAGGCTGTGTCTGGCTTGCAGGGACAAGTTCATTTAAGAGCATCTTCTAATGCTTCTAGGAGTGATCAGTGTGGATAAACAGCAGTCCAGTGCTTSAGCTTACTGTCTGGACATGCATTATTTAACTGTATAGGCATAGTTTTACTCTCCACTGAATTGACAGCTCTTTGTACTGCAACTCAGACAGTGCTGATTTCCAACCAAAGTCTCCTCGGAGACTAGCCTAGGAACATGATCCTGAACCATTCCAGCCCAGGAGGCGGGGACTGATCCCCAGAGCTTGCTTTTCTTACCGGTATTGGGCAGCTTTCACTCCTCTGCCAGACAAGTGGGTGTGAAGAAGGTACGCAAACATGTGCAGCTCTGGAACTGGTGATCCATTCATCTGCAGTACAAAATGGGAAAGGTCAGAGCCCAGCAGTCAGAGTTCAGCACTACATCTTAGGTCTGCCCATGGAGTCTAAGGTCTGATGGATGTGTTTGTAAATGTCAGCTTAACAATTCTTTTTTTGAAAAAGAAAGTTCAGCCCATTCCTTCCAGTATCCCACTAGTTCTTTAAAGGTTGCTGCAGTGTTCCTTTCTGAAAATTGCTTATCTTGCTCTAGGTACCCTGGCAAAGGTGT
Source organism: Rhea americana (assembly GCF_003343005.1). NCBI lineage: Eukaryota > Metazoa > Chordata > Aves > Rheiformes > Rheidae > Rhea > Rhea americana. Next base: position 786,782 of record NW_028185506.1, on the reverse strand, counting down.
CTGTGATACCTTATGCTGGTTACTACATGGATACCTTGTCAGCAGCTATTCAAGATAAAAAACAAAGTTAAGATATAGGAGAGCTAATAAATTAAACTTGCAGGTACACAAACCCTAATAAAACCAGAAGATACCGGAAAAAGCAAAAGTAGAAATCTTAAGACTAATCAATGGGCCATTAAAAGAACCACTCATATGTAACCCTGAAGTGGTACAGAGAGAATCTTTGTAACTTATAGGAAGAAGAAAACCAAGATTACCACAGATTTCTTAGGAAGGAGACCTGTTATGTGGTGTTGAAGAGGGACTGTGGGACCATGTAAAACTTATGGGATGTTTTAAGCAGATTATGGGAATTTACAAAATTTATTATGGGATAAAGATCAAAGGTATGGAAAGAGGAATGAACATGGAAAAATGGAGAGAGAAAAGGCCAGTTGTTAAGCAGACTGCTGATCAGTAAGCTTGTCTCGGGAAGCCCTGTGCTGCAGTCTACTCTATCTTCCTATTAAACTCTATTCCCAACTCTTCCCTGTGCAAGCATGCTCTCTATTCTGTGTATATGTGTGTTTGTGTCTGTGTATTTGGGCAAAGTGGTCCACTAGAAAACTCCAAACTGGACTAGCTCCCAAGTAAGAGGACACCAAAATCTGGAAAACCCCAAGGTCCAGGCCAGAAACTGCATAAAGAGTCCAGGGTTTGGGCACAGGTATGTGAAGGATTTAAGATGTGGATCAGAGGTCTTATATCATACAGATATAAGTATGGGAGCTCGGTAAGTGAGTGTGTCTGCTCCACTAGTGAAATTTAAGCCTGATTAGCTAGAGAGAAGGAACTGAATCAGACCATTTGTGTTGTCCGTGCTTATGTGGGCACTGTTGGGTAACCATACTGCTCTCCTGTCTATGTTGGTTTGGTTGTGGCTGGCTGAGATTGCTCTGTGTGTTCTGGGGCTGAGGATGTCTATGTATTTGAAATTTGCCCCCAGCCTCAGCAGCGGGTCTTAGAATGTAGAAAAGTGTCAACCTCACATCTAGCAGGTCTGAAGGAAAGGAACCCCTAGGTCATGCAGTCCACCAGCCTGACTATCCTTAACAACCTTTTGGCATTTTTTTGGAGGGATACCTAGTCTCTGCTCTAGAGATGCCTTCTTGACCTAAGAGCTGGCATGACATCCTCCCAGCCCAACATCTGCCATCCTACACACCTATAGCAGGACAAGAGCCTCTTATATGTGGTATAATAGAATCCCTGGAGGGTCTTGAGAAGTCTCTACTTCCTTTGTTTTTTTATTCCTTCCACTTAAATAGGGTGAACTGGTGTTTGAGCCATGGTTCTGAAATGACCACACAGCTCTGTTAATGACCTTGACCACTGCCTGCTATGCCAAACCTTAGCTTTCTTCTGACCAGTTACATCGGAGTAGGTATTCATTTTGCAACATATGGAAATGGAGGCTAAGATGGTACCCTGCACCAAACATTTTTGAATGTGTCTAGAGCAAGATGAAAGTCCAAAGAGGGAAAGGTCAAGAAGGATTTCCCCATACTCACTTCATCAAACTGGCTGGTATTGCAAAGACCATAAGATCTGTAGGATTCTGCTCCAGGAGGGATGAAATGTACAGGGAAAGTGAAAATGCCTGTTTGCAGAACCCCCACATCATATTTCCGTAGCTCTGGTGTGTAGTAGATTCGGACCCCTGAGCTGTCAATCAAACCTTTAAAACAAATGTGAATGCTCCTTCAACAGTCCGGTAACWTCTCTGGCTCACAGGTTTCTCAGCTTTTCATTCAACCTGTGCATGTCCAAATCCTCCTTTTTCCCAACACCCAGACAGGATTCCCATCTCTACTTTTCTCAGTGTCTAGATACTCCCTGCTTCTAGCATCTTATATGTATCAGTTTGTCCTGTTCATATTTGCACTCTGAGTCACCTGTACTTCTAGTTTTGTATCTCCATCTTATCTCTGCCCTCTTCCTACCCCTGGACCTCTAGATAAGTGTTGTTACTCTGACTCTGGATACTTCCCTGTCTTTCTTCAGGAGGGGACATTAGCTATTTATTAGAATTGGGGCATGAAGTAGCAACACGTGTAGTTACTGTTTCCCAACTCTGCTGTGATCAGGCATAGACCCTGCAGGGAGGCCTAAGCTCTCCTGCCCTCAGTGGTATAATGCACTGTCATGCCATCTCAAAGTCATGCAAGACGCAGGTCACACATCTTCTGGGAGTGCTTCTKCACTCAGTGCATCTTGATCTAGTCCTGGTCATGGTCTTAGGTAGTTCCTATAAAATCACACCACACTTTTGTTTCCCCGTCTATAAAATAGTAACAAATACCATGGTRGCAGCCTTTGCAACCCGTCATAGGAAGTGAGTGCTGAAGGTCATAGAAGTGTATTACATTCTCCAGGCTCCATCCTGACCCTTGAATATATCTACTTCTCCCTCAGCCACTGTGTCCCTTCCAATTCTGCTGCTCTTTTCTGTCAATCATGTCCATTTTTCCCTGCCATTCCTCTAACATTCCCACACATCCTCTAGCATCACAGCAGCTAGATGTGCTCAGGTTTTCTATAACAAGACGTGTCTAATGTATACAGGTAGAACTACCTGTGTTTTCAGAATTAAAGTTCCTTGCTGAATGGGAACCCCCGCCAGCTTTGGCTTACTGTCCTGAAGCTTGTGCTAAACTAAGGAAGGATTTCATGTAGTAGTTGGTTTTTAATAGGTATATAGGTGAGGTTTGAGATTTTGACCCTTAGGCTGTTCTTTGTCAAACAACTCCCCAATATTACCCACCTGGTAACAAGTCAAAATTGCTGTAGTGGATTTCCAGTCGGATGTACTGAGGGTCTGAAGGTGTCCCTATGGAGAATGCAGCATCATCTGGAAATTGATAGGACTTGTGGAAAGGGAAGAAGAGGATTATAATTATACTGAGCAATTCTTTTTTAACTCTGCTCTGTTTTCTTAGTGATTGATAGCTAATGGAAATTTACAGAAAAAGAAGTTTTGATTTTCATGCATCTGTGAATATTTATTTAGATATTGTTACAAACCAGAATGTTGTGGTAAATATTGCCATTTACATTTCTTTTCCCTTTGAATTAGAATAAGGAAGAATTTTTTAATTTTATTTTTCCTTTATCATTTTGATTAGTTTCATTTTTATTTTATACTGTATTTAATATGAAATGTATATAAAGCATATGTACACTCTTGCAGTAAATTTCATATCAGCATTAGCACTGCATATTCTAAATCAAATGAGTCTAATGGCTTCACTAAACCTCATTTCCTTTGTCTCTTCCTTCTCATGTACATGCATACTATAGAAATACAAAATACATTTTGCCTGGAAAGGCAGAATGAGCATCACAAGATAGATGCTAAAATTTGTGCAGACATGGCTATTAACTAGGCCAACTTAATTCAAGTGGCATTTCTACCTCACCCTATTTTTCCTCTGTAAGACAGTCTAGCAGCGTACCCTGTAGATGTAATGTTTCTATTTGACTATGGGCAGTGGGATAAAGGTACAGGCATACTTAGTTTCTGTAGCTGGAACAGCAAACTGGCTTACTAACTTAATCAGAAGCACCAGTTTAACRTAACTTTTAATTTAATTATGCTGAAAAAGACACAGAGACAGAAAAAAAGATAAGGCAAGTAGGTACACTTTCTCCTCTTGTATGGTACTAGCACAAGGAGATTTTGTGAAAGATCTATTAAACATCAAARTGAAAGCCTTACTGTGTGGCATAACAAGAAACTGGAGATGGAACAAACCTTTCACACTCACCTTTCCCCCAACAGCCCAGCCCACAAACACCTGAGAGCACAGGGCAAAATCTGGATTTCCTCCATAGCAGTCATCTGTGCCATTGGGTAACACACTGGCATTGCCACAGGCATAAACCAGAATGTGATGAATCAAAGTTATGTTGTGGGGTGTTATTACAGGTTCAAACTGTAACCAAGAAACAGAATAAAAAAAGAAAAAGTGATTTTCAACACTAAAATATTTCTTTCCTGGGCAACAAGAAGAGTGGGGTAAATGTTAGTTTTACCTTTTGCTAGTGATTTCCAAGGACAGAAGCTTGGGCAAACAGATACAGGCTGATTTACAAGATGAATGGTAAACTGAAAATGATTATTTGTCTATTCATTTCAGTATGTACCCTGCAGAGTCTCTTATCCCAGAATGGATTTGCATCTTCCCCTAAAACACCTTCCCTCAACCAGAATAACAGAGATGTCTATCTGACCTTTTATGCTGGGCAGTGCAACATCAGACTAGGAATGTAATTAACTTATCTCATATAGCATTTTCTTGGCTGCAGAGCAGCTTAAGGGACCTTGATCTCAGGTTCGCTATAATTCACTGCCCCCTCAGTTGTGCCAAAACAACTATTACCAAGATAGTTAAAAGTAAGCCTGTAAATAATCTGAATCTGTTCATTAATCATTGAACTTTTCACTAGCACTGATGAGATCAGATCTCAAAGTCTTGATGTTTACCACAAGAGCTGAATAAAACTCCTCAGTTTGTTCTGTAGGATTGACTTTCAAATTCTTACTTTTTCAGTCCATGTAAATTTTTCCTTCTGAATTTTGCCTTATGTCACTTCCCTGGAACATCTCTTTTTAAACCTTCAAAATCTGCAAAACTAAGAAGAGTTGTTTGACCTTGGAGCAAATTTATCTTAAAAAATAAACTGGACTTGCCATGGAAAAATCCCATTTCTTTTCTTTTTTTYCTTGATTTTGCATACTAAAAACTGGACTGCAGAAATTGTTAGTTGTCTCTTGCTAGCTATTTCCAAAGACAATAGCAAAAGTCTTTGCATTCTTTTCAAATACAGAAAATTCTGGAGGCTGCTTTTGTTCTTATTGATATCTGTATGTAATGTGGCCTGAGCTCACTGCACTGAGAGTCATTCAACTTGCAGCAAGGTTCCTTCAGGTGTGATGTACATGTAGACAACGATGCTTCCAAAGTCAGAAACAAGGCAGAGAGTTTATCTCCACACAAGGTGGACAAATTAACTGGCTGATYCCAGGGCAGTGAAAGATAGTTCAAGAATGCTGTAAAAGACAAACTTGCAACCAGAATTCAAGTGGCATTTCTACCCTGCCCTATTTTTCCTCTGTAAGACAGTGTAGCAGTGTACCTTGTAGATGTGATGTTTCTGCTTGACTATGGGCAGCGGGATAAAGGTACAGGCATACTTAGTTTCTTCAGCTGGAACAGCAAACTGGGAAAAAAACAGGGATACATGAGTCACATAAAGATTCCCCTGGCAATCCAATAATGTGTGTATAAGAATGGAGAACCCAACAAGGGGCAAGTCCAAGGAGAATGGAGCATAGAACGAGACTCATGTCCTCCAGTCAGGAGAGGAAGGAAGGATGATGCATTTAGCAAGGACTGATTGATTTTTGGTAGCAATGAAAGAAAAGATTAAAGAGTCAAGAAGATGAGGCTATATTCTAGTGAAAAGGAAATAAATTTGTCAACTCCACTAGATCTTAAGTTCTTTTCTATTTATTTTTTTTTCAGTATTTTTCCAAAAGGGAATTGCATTACTAATTTGCCTATTACAACATGAACTGAATGTGGGAAACCTCCATTGCATTCCATCAAAAGTTTTTGTCTGCCAGTTCTCTGGAGTCACAAGCAGAGCACAAATGTGTACTTCTGTTTTTCTGAGATACTCTGCCTTTCTCTAACCATCACAGGTGGCATGCTGTTCTTCAGAGCTGACTGTGGACAGAGTACTTGCTGAGGAAGGGCTACCGAGTATCCAGAATTAGACATGCTATAAATTGCCCTGGATACTCATTCAACTGCTTATGTTCAAGTGCCACCACTGCTGTTACAACCATAGATGTTCTCTCTCTGCCTGCCATGGATGTGGCACAGTTTGGTACCCAGGGAGCATCAATACTTTCATATTCAATCATGAGAGGTGATTGCCTTCCACATAATAGAAAGTCCTGAAATCTTAAAGCCAGATCTGTTCTACACAGATGGAGCTCCACAGTGTTCATCTGGACTTTAATTCAGCTATACACATCTCCAAATAGTCACTGCTCAGCAGTAAAGTTTGGGAGCTGACTAAGTTTTGTTCCTGATGTACTCCCAGTATTTCTTTTCTCTGTGATATCATGTTGTTGCCATGATACTAAGATGGGAATCAGAGAATATCTTCAGTATATTACAGATATTTTTATATGAGTCTATATGGATGAGACACTAGGGCTGTATTGTTGATAATTTTACCACAGTTAAATAGCCTGTGTTTTGCTCCCTAAATTCTAGACAAAGAAACAGGTAGTAACTTACAGTATTTTCTTAACAAAGCAGCCCTTCACCCTCCACACAAGCCAATCCCTTCCCATTTCATTTCTGCTCTGTTGCATATTTCCAAGATTAATCATGCGTATTTTTCAACTTGTGCAACCCAAARCTCCTGTGTGGGCTTAATCAATTCTGCAAAGAAAGGCAGAGGGAGGAAAAAATTTTTAACAGGCAGGATAAAACTTTTGTCCAATACTTACATTGTCCAGCCTCAGGTCATAGGTGAAGAATATTTTGGGGTCAATTGAATCAGATGTACCTCTGTACCTCATCAAGAAAAGAGATTTGGAAAACCTTTGGCCTTTGAAGAACTGGACTGTGTCATCCRTGCCAAATGCAGTAATAAGGCGTGCTGTGTCCATCTGTAATGAGAATGTTTCACTGAAAAATCCCCTTCGTTCTTTCCCATAAATCATATGTACATGCATTGACCCCACAACACATGCCTTATATTGCTGCATGCTTATTAAAATACGATATATACTAACTATATGCAGTTAAAAGTTGCCTAAACATATTATAGATGTGCATATTTGGTACAGGTAGTTATACCCAGACATTCAGACATTACACCAGCACACACAACAGAAAGTAAGCAGTGCAACACAAAGGTTCCTCTTGTCCAGATACAGACATAAGAGCTCCTTCTTACTGAATCAAGAGGTGYTGATGGGAGAAGACTCTACTAAAGCTTTACCCACTGTTATTTCATACACCTATTTAGRGAATGCATATACACATATGCAGGCTATTTAAATGGTGGTGTGTGAAATGGAAGAAAGCCAGGAAAAAAATGTAAGGATTTTGATAAAGATTTCAGAACCTGCAGCACCTTGTGTTTAAATGTTTTGATACAAGTAAGACTGGCCTTTAGAAATTCCAGGCCTAGAGACCAGAGGGAAAGTCTGGAGAAAGGAAAACACCCTCTGTGGAGGTTTGGGTTAGGGCATACCTAAACAAGTTGGACATACACAGGTTGATAGGCCCTGATGTACTCATAAGTGCTGATGGAGCTGGCAAATGTCATTGCAAAAGGCCACTCTTGACTGTCTTTGAAAGGTCATGGTGATACTGAGATATCACCAGAGAGGATTCTGATGACTGAAAGATAGTACCTGTCRCTGCTATCATGAAGAATAGCAAGAAGGAGGCTCTGGCAATCTACAGGTAAGTCAGCCTTATCTCTGTTCCTGGAAGATGGTGAAGCAACTAATCCWGGAAACAATTTCCAGACATGTGAAGAGCTGAGTAATCAGCATAGATTTGTGAATTCAAGCTTAAGCAACCTGATAGCCTTCTACTAGATAAGAAGATTTCTGAGAGGACTAAGCCTTGAATACTGCTGATATACACAGAGATCCCYGAAGTAAAGGTGAAACAGTGCATGGTATCTAAACATGCAGAGGTCTGAAACTGTGTCAGTGTCCAGTGTGCTTGAACACTCTGACAAAGCATTTTTTTTTCCTCCTATCTGAAAAGTCATTGTCTTAAAAAAACATTTTGTGTTGTAATTTTTGGTTTTGTTGTCATTTTAATGACAAAGCTTTTAATGTCATTTGGGATCAACATGAAGCTCTTCCAAAAGGGAAGGACCAGAATTCTCAAACCATTATAAATTTCCCAAACACAATTCTTACCAAAATACTGACTGTAGATGAATGAAAAATTTCATCTTCAATATTAGATTGTCTGCTTATATGTGGCAAACAAGTGATAGCCAGAAAACAAACACAATTTTTAAGCTCTGTATTCAATTCAGAAAAATTTGAGATTTACATCTTCTGAATTCTTTGATGGAAGGCATTGTAAGAAAATATCAATATAATGCCCCTGMGGTTATAAATATATTGTACTGTTATGAGAAAAACTTGCCATTATCACATCTGATCTGGAGGATATGGGAATACAGTGGGTCATAAGAGCAGGGTTTTTTTTTTGAATTTGCTTGATCAGTCTGCTTTCTTACTGTGATATCCAGGTCATTCAGGTCACATGTCYGGAGGTGACGTTTGAACAACATGGTGGTGAAGGTCTTATCCTCTGTCAGTGACAGCAGTTGGTAGTCCTGGCTTTCATCTTCCTCAAGGGTTGCCTCATCTACAATGTGACAATCCTGGAGAAGGAACAGTGGTAAAGGCAACAGAGAGGACAGGAAAACTTTATACAGTCTRAGAAGTCAAATTTCTAAATATTGCTCATGGAAACTGAATAATTATCAAAGTATTCCCTTCATGGAAAAGCACCTCTGCTTTCACTGCTGATTTCCACAAACCCACCAAAGAGAAGTCACATCCAATGCTTACCATATCCAGCTGCCCAAAGTAACAGCAGCCATTGCACCCCACCACCTAGAGGAAGGCCTCTGGTCATCCTGGCTCCCTGAAGGAGAGTGACCTGATGCAGGCTGAGACATTTTAGCACATCTGACTCAGCTATGCAGGTTGGGAAGTAAACTAAGCTCTCTTGAAAAAAAAAAAAAAAAAAAAAAGCTCGAATAAAATGTTCTGAGCACCCCAAAGTTTCTATTTTACCTCTTTTGGCTAGATTTTCCATACAATCTGGAAAAAGATAAACAACACATTTCTATAGGTCAAATAAGACATGATTGAGGTCATCAAATGCAATTGTTACTCAGTAAAAATGTGTAGAAATATAAGGCAGGGTATGAAAAGCATCTAAAGGTCTAGTTCCTGTAGAAATCTCACTGGGAACACAATGGACTATAATAATTGCTGCTGTGAAAATACAAGGCAAAAAGGCAGGGCTGTACACACAGGTGCAGGAAGCAATGGAAAGTATAAAAAGGAGTAAAACCCATCATGTTTTTGTGGCAAAGGGGTTCAAATGACGAGACAAATGAGAAGACAGTGGTTGCAAATGAAATGAAAATCTCTCTAAAAGAGAGCTGAAGTAGAATACAGCAAACAGATCSCTAATGTGCTGCATTGAAAAGTTTTGTTATAGAACTCAACTTTGGAAGGATAATGAGAATAGAGAAGTTTTCCAGAGTGATCTTGAAAAAGTAGTATTTTTATGTGAAATTCTTTCTGGTATTTTCTCCTCCCATTTCTGCTCCTTGAAGTGGTGATTTCAAAACCTATTTGCAGCTTTTGTTGAATTTCTCAGTATCTTCTTGGACATTCTTTTTTCTCCTTAAATTCATCAACAGCTTTGAACTGTCAAAATATTCTGGTTAATTTTTCTCTAACCCAATGCTCCAATTACAAAGGTAGACATCATGGTCAGAGAATACATCTTTTATTTTCCTATTGTTCTGAATTACCTTCTATGCTTTTTCATTCAAAGAACAAAATTCAAAGACAGTATGAAAATCAGTTATTTTAAAGCCAGTAAGATCTTTAAAATTAAATATACCTTAGGAAAGAGGAAGATAGTAAAAGCTAAGCTGAAAAAACTTCTGTGAAACAAAAATTTTTGGATAATTTTTCTTGATCCCATCAATCTTTATTTAGATAATGTTTTGTTATGTTTGCAATATAGAGAATGGCAACCAAAAATGGCAAAGGGAGGAGCAGAAGACATGCAAACAGAAAACCACCTACAAATTCCATCTTTTGTGACTAACATATTTTCCCTTAAAACTGTCTGCACTGTGGGTTCAGCAAATGTATATTTATGTAGTCATTAATGTGCTTGCTTACTTCAATATCTACAAAACGAAATAACTGGGAGATATTTTCTGATATATAATAAAATTGAATAAAACTGGAACTTCTGTGGGGAAAAGGTTTTTTTAATTTAACCAACGAATTTCAGCTACCAATGCAAAAAAAAAAAMCATTAAAATTGTTAAATGCTTCATCTGGAAATGATGAAATGTTTCATATTAATAATTTTGAAACCAAATGTTTCAATTTCTCATTTTAGATTTTTCACTTTAGGACAAAATTAAGTGCTCTGGTTTTACCACAAATCACTTTTTTTTTAATCATTAGTCAAAAATAAAGAACAAGCAACTCTTTCTTCTAAATGATCAAATATTTTTTTTCTGTAGCCTCAGTTACCCCAACAAAATTCACTGTCTATGTCACAATCACAAAAATCTGGATATTACAACAGAAGTTTTACAACCCACCATTGAAAAATAATAAGAGTAGGTACCTCACCTCATCCACACTTAACTCACATTATAAATGCACCAAGGGAGATTTTTTTCAGACAAGAATTCATTTTACTTTTGTGCTGAATAAGGAATTAAACCTGAATGAACAATGTAAAAACCCTGTAAGCTGCAAACCCTGTTAGCTGAAATGTTTTTCATCAGTGTAAACTCTTTTTCTTTCTGTGTCTGGATGATATTAAACTGGCTCTTTTTCTTGCACATTTCTCATTCAGCTCCCTCAGTAGTATTCTCTTCTCCTGAACTCCAGCTGTTTAACATTAGGCATCTATCCTTAGTTGTTGCCTTCAGCCTGTGGAAAGATAGAGGCATATCCCAAATGTACCCTATTCTATTCCTAAGGGAGACACAAATTAGTCAAGAGGGAGCAACCTTTGGAGTTGAATACATCTCTCAGCTGACTACTAAGGAGTCAGAGTTATCMCAAGGAGACCTCTTTTGCTTTGCAAAACTAAATCACAAACTTGGTACACTTGGGCTGTGGGTTCCTACACAAAATCATGACACTTGAGGGAGTAAGTCGAAGGGAGAAATTAAAACTATTTTTTCTCCCCCAAATCTTTATGAGGCAAACTGTATTGACTGTCATTTTCCTGAATTATATCTAGCCTATCAAKGGATTTCATAAGGAAAAATGTGGGCATATCACATTAAGTTTCTGGATGAACTGACCTATGGTTTGGATGAAGCAGRAGTTATACTTCTGAGAGCCTCCTCTCACCTCATGGTACATGATTACTTCAGTCATATCTAATTGGTTCTGGCTGTGGTTTTGACCTGCAGACAGGCTCAGTTTATTTGTCCAAACAATAACATCTAGTGCCATCTGGATTCCTTAGGGTATCTGAGATATCTCTGTGGGAGTAGCAGACATGACACAAGACCTAGGCCCTYCTGCCCTCTCAGTTGGAGGCCACACAGACTAAGCATCCCATATGCCCTAGACATCTATTTTCAGCCAGCTGAGCCTACCTGCTTTCAAACCACTATACTTAGAGCATGACACCGGCAAATGRGGAAGCAGAGGAAGTCTTTTGAACTTACGGAGAAATAGATGCTGCCATTAGGGAATACGCCTCCAAACACAATGTCAGATCCAGGTAAMTCTCCATGAGGGCTGAACCCAAATGCCACCCAGCCAGTCGTACGGACCTGCAGCTCAAAGGTCATCATCTCCTGTTCATCATGATCCCAGCGGAGGTAGACCGTGTTGGAAGGACCCAGGAAGCTGGAGAAACGCAGAAATGGAGGTGCAGGCTGACTAGAACAAAGATACGGGATGAACAAGAGGAGGAGCATGCCCTTGATCTTTGAGAAGAGATCTACCACCATTCTCAGTGCTAGCATAGTTTCTGTGTCTTGCTGATGCCATGGGCAGTTGTCTTGGTATAACGAGCCCAGCTTAAATGGAAGTRTGTAAGGCTGGGCCTGTTGCCAGAAAGGAGGAGTGGAAAATGACTGCTCTCCTACATCCAATTTGATAGGTGGAAAAAATCAACACTTCATATAGTATATCCTGGCACCCTGTCTCTGTGTGACCCTAGGTACTAGGCCACYGCCATACACATCCCATGGGATTTTTATGAGCTGCTTTGTGCTATGCACAAAAAAACCAAAAACAACAACAACAAAAAAAACAGTAAAGCATTTACCTCCTGCCCAGTAATCCTGTGAGCAGGTGAATGCTCACAGAATGCTCACAAAGGAAAAAAGGTTCTTCTGACTAACTTGCCCTTGCGTTGCAGGTGCTGAAATGAACTATGAGTGTGCTACCCCATTGTCTGTTGTGATGATTGTTGGCAGATCTGTTGTGAATGGGTTGATGAGTCTCAGTCTCATAGTTTTAAGGGAAAGCTACGGGGGCACATAAARAGGGCTCCTATGGTAGGAGCAGCAATGTGTAGGCTCTCCTGCTGAGTGATTCTGGACTGAGGCTATGCTCCCTGAACTACATCCTTGATGGGGATGTGTGGAATGMGGAAAGAACACCATCTACTGTCCTCACTAAGACCTTTCAGAGTCATGATATGAAAAACAAAAGGTTCTAGCAGGCATGCAATTGGTTCTGCCAGGAAATGGTTTGTGCAGCTCATCTCCAATCTACCTAGTTGCATAATCCGCTATAAAATATAACTTAAGTCTGTGAATTTTGAAGGAGGTTGTAGTTTACTCATATTTTCTTGCCAGAAAAGCCTAGAATAGCCCATTTGTATTAATCTRCTGAACCAAGCACTACCAGAATAGATGAGTAATGCAATAGGGGCATCTAATCTGATAATCAGGGACAGAGCTTAAAAGGATCAGACTGCATACAGATTTCTTGGATTTGAGGTTACTATCTTGACAGTCCTACTATATACTGCAAATACATTTGTGATTCCTTTTGTGAATTATGTAATGCAATAACATTATCTGTCCAAAAGAGGTTTGAGATGCTGTGCTGGGTGCACTAGGTGGGACTGAGGGCTATGGTAATGTAAGGTGATATTTCAAAGCTAGGACAGCACAGAAATATCAAAGTTGATAGATTTTGGACCTTCTAGGTGACCCAAATATAGAATTAAAGATGAGGGGAGAGGGAGAAAGTAACAAGAATCTACACARCTGCATTAGGATGCTTTGCAGAGCAGTTGGGGTGAGAAATTTCCACTGTTGCATGTTCTGTATTCTTTTTAGCAGAAAAAAACCTTTCTCACATGGAGGGCAGCATGAGATTAGGAGATCCAACCAAGATGCTGCTGAAAGGTGTGACTATTCAAGGATTACAAGGCGGGATAGTTTAGCTATKTGACAAAGATTAGACTTTCTTTGATGGAGCAGAATGTACTGAGGGGCATGGGAGAGAGATGCAGGTAAAGGAAGATACCACAAATTGGCAATGAACACACCAAAGAAGATTATAAAATGACTGAGGATCTAGATAAGGGGAAAGAAAATAAAAAGCTTTCTTTTAGAAAAGTAAATATATTAATTAGTATATGACTCCAACTAATACAGGAGCCAAATACGAAAAGAAAGAGGAAGGTCACATAGCAACTAAACCTCAACCCTCTCCAGCTCAACAATCACTACTTATCGCAGTACAGAATACAAAGCATAGGATTCTCGTTATAACCAGCTGAAGCAGTCTCAGTCTTTCACTTCACAATATGTGTCTTTGTGTTGAGGTTATTTAACACCTTTGCTTGTTTTCTAGGTCAATGTTAAATAAAATATTCCATTTTGCAATAAAAGGTCAGTCATGTTTTGGAAATGCAGAAAGAAATGATAATGTTAATCTCTGATAACTTTAGYCATCAAAGACTGGAAATCCAGTCAAAGGCATTTATTTAGTTTTTTTTTGTGACCAATGGCAGAGGGAGCTTAGACTGACTTAGACCAAACATCTATTTTGTCACTGACTTTAAATTCAAAGTGCAGCATTTTTATATCCTTTAAATTTCTTTTCATTCTTTCACATTGTGTAATGTGAAATGGTGAAATCAAAGCAACACAAAAAAGGGGGGAGGGAAGGAAGCTACAAAAGCTCTCCTCTAGATCTCTTGTACTTTGTTCTGAAATATTTTTAGGTACATTGATCCAGTGAAACAATCACTAACCTCAGTCTTTTTTTTCCAATTTACTACAAATGGATACTGCAGCACCCTTGGGGGTCAATTCTACCCTCAAATAAAGTAAAATGCATTATTATTATTATTATTATTATTATTTGAAAAGGTATAACCCTGAAGCACTCTCTTCCCAGGCTGAGCTACAGTGTTCTAGGTGAAAGCAGAGACCTCATCACTGTTGCACATTATTCTGAATTGTATTTGGTGGGCATATCACTCCTGTATAAGGGATTGAAAAGCTGCCAATAACCATGCTCTCAAACTTGCATACACCGAAGCTGTTCCAACACTAGATGGCATCAGAATATTAGCAAAGGGTCTGAAACCAATGTACAGGCAAAACCTCATACTCCATCTTTATGTTTTTGGATTCTAATTGTGGTGTTTTAAGATTGTGGCATCTTGATGAAATGAGTATCTCGATGTCTTTAATGAAATGAAACAATATATTTATTGACCTCAAATAAAAGAACTAACTTCAGTTTGAAGCATGTGGAAGAGCAGGGCACAAGAGTTACAGTCCTTATGGTCTGTTCTAGGCTCTGACAGTGACTGTAGGTGTGACTTAGGGCTATGATACTTACGCAGCTTCCTAAGAGGGGTGGCAGAGTGTAGTTTTTTTTTAAAAAAATGCTTTAAATTCCTGAAAGGCAGAAAGACTTAGCAGCATGCATTATTATTAGTTTTTGCAGACATTTTCTCAGAATTTTCAAAGAGAGAAGAAATATAAGCACTTATATAAGCACTTAGAACAGTTGTGTTCTCACCACTTGATATCTTGCAGCTCTGTGTCCTACATTCTGTAAACACCAACAGTTGCAGCAGTGCTGGCTTCTGCAGCTTCTGTTCACCTCAACATCATTGTTTTCCTCCACTTCCCCTATTGGTCCCATACCATGATACCCATACCAGCCATACACCCTCTGCATTGCAATATCCTCAGCTCGTTCCATGTTCCACATCCCCCATTTGCCTTTGTTTGGTCTACCCTCTGGACAGGTGACAGCATGTCTTTCAAATGATGCAGAAAGATGCATACTCAGCCAGGGTTTCATACTGTTAAATGTGCAAAGAGACAACTGACCTTAATCAAATTCTCCTGCTTTTCCCTCACTACCAGACAGACAGACAGAAAAGCAGTCACCTAAGCCTCACTTCATGGCAAATGTGGCTAACCAACGGTAATATATCACATAGAGACAAAATGAGATCTACAAATTGGGCTTTTCAGTTAACTAAATGGGTCACTCTTGTTGATTTTCTCTAAGAATTTGTTCTCTTAATAGTCTGTAGGTGACATGAGCTGAGCATGAGTCAGAGGAATGTTTTCAGTATTTTGAAGCTTTTTCTCTTATAAAAGGAAGGACAAGACATTATCTGTATCTGATGGATATGCTTATTTCTTTTCTTCAGTAGAA
This sequence comes from Rhea americana, assembly GCF_003343005.1. Lineage (NCBI taxonomy): Eukaryota > Metazoa > Chordata > Aves > Rheiformes > Rheidae > Rhea > Rhea americana. The sequence continues at coordinate 771,241 of NW_028185506.1, read as the reverse complement.
CATGAAGGCAGGGCTGATACCTGAAGTCTAGATCTTTCTGTCAAGACATTCCTATCAAGTATATTATATCCTATCAATTATATCAAGTATATTATATCCTATCAATTATATCAAGTATATTATATCCTATCAAGAGCCCTTATCAGGAAAGATTTTGAAGATGGAAATCACTGTGGAGGCTAAAGGAATTAACAGAGGAAAGCAAGCCAGTAAGGAATATAAGACAGGAAATACTCGGGACCCAGTTAGCTACATTAAAAAGATAACCTGTTCCTTTCCATGAATGGAAGGATAATCAAACTGAATTGCAGTCCTAGCAGAYCAACTTCTCCCTGAACACTCTGAATACCTTGAAAAACCCATCATCATATGTCATGAGAAGAGTTACCTCAAACAACCTAAATTTTTCTCAAATACCTACAACAATCTATCTGAATACTCTGTGTAACAAGGGATGAGTAATTCGGCCCGCAATCAGAGGTGGAACTCCTTCTTTGTGAAACAGTATCAGGCTCTGTTCATATCTTTTTTGCTATGTTTTGCAAAATGTTCACCCACCCTGGATATTCTATATAATAACAGTAATGTAATGCACAAAAGAACTCACTTCTCCTYATACATCATTCCAGTCAATATGGGAATGTTTTATAGTTTCCAGGATGGCTCAGCTACAAAGGAGTGTATTTGACACAGAGGTACTGATATTTTTGCACTGCAAACTGACTGGCCTGTCAGTGATGGCTTTATCACAGAAGGATATTTGTCTGCCAAAATACCTTTTTAATTCACTGCTCAATTACATTTAATAATGGACTATTGCCCTGCTTGGGTTACTCATCTTCCAGATGATTCTTCATGAGTCCTAAGACTTGCCTGAAACCAACAGAATGATCACACTGTATCTTGCAGACCATTTTCTGTTCCAGTTCTTCTGAGATCACTCTTACCATTATCTCTGAACTCAGTAGGAGAGCACACTGCAGTAGGCCTTTTGTCGTACAGTCTCATCTGTACCTTACTAGATGGCTTGTTTACTCATTTGAACACAAGAGCTGTGTTGTTATAAGCATTCTCATGTCCTGTGGGTTATTCCTTTGCACATAAAACCTGTGTGAGCTTGCTGTTACGGTGTCTCTTGACACATACAATCACTTAGTCTCTTGGGACAACTGCAATATCACTGTTACAGTAGTGGTTGCATTTTGTAGAATATTTTCTTTTTTTAAGAAAAAAAGAAATTATTGTACTATTTAGAAATGAGTACTTTATAAATGCAAAGACAGCGTATTGTCTAAAGAGCTTAATGTTTAAACTAATTGTGATTCTGCTCAGGAGTTATAGAAATCTGTTCTTCCAGAGCATTAACTAAAACTCCCTCTGGAGGATAATTTACTTGAATCAGAACTTGCTGAAAWTCATCCTTCTTATTGATATGAACACAGAGTGGGTTCCTGGCAGAMGTGGGCACAGAATATGATTCCTCTTTGCTTCTGCTAAACAGCTAAAGAACATAATCTACATTTCTAAGTCTACTAAGTAGGTATGCCAATGGCTTCCATCTAGTGCTTCATTCAGAGAGAGGGARAAAGGTAGGAAGATGGAGATGCTGGATTTGATTTCTTTTACTGTTTATACAGAAGTAAACCAGTAATCCTATCTGTGAAAGGATTCAGATTCTTTGATCAATGTATTTGTTTGTTTAGCTCCAGGAAGGAGAAACCCTTAAATTCAAAAGTGTAATATAATATTATCAAGTATAAGCAGCTCTCCACCTCTACAGTCTCCATTTTATTAGAAATAGTGCCACTAGCTGTGAAGGATCTCTGATCTCACTACAAGAATGTTTTTCACATTTTGCTTTGCTTGCTTGGACTATTTTAGGGTAAAAAGAACATTAAGAATATCTCCAACATGTGCAGCCCACATATAGGGAGATATAGTTTAAAGTGATGTTCCTGAGTACAGACGTACAAAATATACTAGGTATGGGACTGAACAATTGTATTTTCCATTTCCCATTGCTTGTATTAAATATTACTTAATTGATGGGRAAAAAAAAGAATTCTTTTGAAGAGCTGTGTCACCAGTATGTTCTCCTTGGGTTTTTTTGACAGACTTTTCCATTTGAGTCTTCAGTTGCYTCTCTGGAATAACAGGTTTGCTTGTGTTCTGCAGTTTATTTTCTATTGAGCCTGTRGAGGGCACAATGGGAGTCAGTCTTTCAGCCAGTTCACTTTTCACTTTGTCAATGCTGATTTGACAGATATTTTCTATTAAAAAAAAAGAGAGAGAAAAAAAAGAAAGATARTGTGAGACTGCAAACTGTCTGCAACAGGTAAACAAATCATCACTATCAACTCACAAAAGATCAGTTCATTATTTTCTCTGGGATTTCATATCTGTCAGTGCAGACTTTGGTCTAAAAGCAAAGTGCAGTGTGATCTGGTATCAGATGCCATATCTGATCATTTTGCAATAAGCACAAAAAAGCTCTTTCTGTGTGAACCTTTAGTGCTGTCAGTCCTCTTGTTGGCAGCCATTACATGGTATAACTATTAAGTAGATCTGTTTCTACAAAAGTGAGAAATAGTGGCTCTGTCCACCAGAATCAATTATCTGCATACTGCTTATCATCATCTCACCTCACTTCAGACAAATACTGATAAACATAAAGAAACACCAAACACTGATATAAATGCACTAAATTCTCCAGTTGGCACATGCTTACGAATATTCTCTTTTCTCTTTTCTGGTGTAAAGGAAGAGCCATCGCTCATCTTCCTTGAAATCTGTGTTTTCTGTCTTGCTCTGAATGCTTTTGGTTCCTGGATCCATGCATGCTTCATTGCCTCGTCTGGAGTCATACGCAGGGCAGGTTCCCACCTTAAATCCGAAGTAGATAGATAGTTATTCAATAGTAGCTGCAACTGAAAGACAGTTTAAAAACTGACATCCAAAACATGCCCTACTGTGTCCTGAAAATCACATCAAGAGGACATTTTTAAAGGAAAACACATGAGTTCACAGTGTATTAGCATCCCTTTATTTGCTTCAAGGTTTTCAAATTCTGTCAATACTAGCTCCTAGAAAGGGAATACAAATGAGACAGTGTTAATTCATTGGAAGAAAAATCTTCCCTAATAGCTGCACCTGAGATTAACGCAGAGACTTGGGGTTATAAAATTCATTGTGAGATGTTATTATGGAAGGGGAAAGTGATATTTATTTACAAATTCTATCCTGAAATGACTTCTATTTACCAGAGCTTTTTTGCCTCATTGAGACTATTTTTTAAACATTCTGATTCAGCCAGCAAACCACAGTGAATTACTGTTTCATACAACTTTCAAATAAACAGGAATATTAAAAGTAACCTTCTGTGAAAAAAAGAGGGATTTTTTTTTCATGTAAACAGAAGCTTGCTTGGGTTTATTTAGGAAAGTAATACTCAAGTGTTAGTAAGAATCTCACAGTCAGTGCTAAACAAGGTACAAAATATTATCCTTACATAAGCCATAGGTAACACTGGAAAAGATATGGGACTAGCTTCTGCTGCCATAATACAGTACAAGTTAGGAGAAAAGCTCCCCATCTGAAGCCTTACTCCACCTATGTAATAGGTTACTCTTTTAAGGCAGCTACACAAAAATCTACTTCTGCACTCTCAGTCTTTTAGGTTGCTGCATGAGTAAAACCCACTAGTAACCCTCTCCCAAGATAAAAGACACATATTCAGAAAATAACACCTCATACCAGCAAGATGCATACAGTTCCATCCTGCAAAATACATAGCACCCTAAGCTCCCTGCAAAGACACATGGTCAGTTTTGAGCTGTCAGATAAAGTTCTGCTTTTCCCGCACCACTTCGTTTATAAACAAGTCACATTTACTTTGTGATGACAGATGATATGCTGGTGGCATGCTGAGACCTCAAGCACAACATTTTTTAATTTCCATGTGAATGCATGTTTTTTTTCAGAAAGAAAAAATAATTAAGACAGTCCTTATACTCGATGTTACCTTTTCATTTTTTTGTGTGGTGCCCRCAGCGTGAGAGACACTTTACAAGTGGAAAGAAAGACAATTCAGTCTAAAGGGTTGTGATCAGTTATATGGAGTCCAAGTAGCAAGTGGTGGCTGATTGTAATTGCATTCCTCAGGGGCTGATATGATAAGATGGAAAATATCAGCCAGTTTGAGGACTATATCAAATTTARGGAAAGCAGGCATTACATTGGAGAGTAGGGCTGCTATCCAAGGGGATCCCTCACATTAGGATCAATGGGCTGGAGAAGTAAGATAACAGTTACCTCATGAAGTTCAACAAAGACAAATGCAAAGTCCTGTACCTGGAAAGAACAACTCCATGCAGCAGGACAAGCTGCAGGACAACTAAAAGAAAACAGTTCTGCAGAGGAGATCTTATTGCTGTCTACAGTTACCTGACAGGAGGATGCAGAGAAAACAGAGCCAGGTTCTTCTCTAAGCTGCGTGGTCACAGGACAAAAGAGCTAGGTGGGTCATGGATATAAGTCACAGCACAGAAAACGCTGATTATATATTAGGAAAAACATTTTCACCCTGAGGGTGGTTAATATTGAAATAGGTGCCCAGGAAGGGTGCGCAATCTCCATTCTTGGAGATACTCAGAACCTGACAAGGCCCTGAGCAACCTGCTCTAAGTTTGCTCTGCTTTCAGTGGGGGTGGTTAGGCTAGACGACTTCCAGAGGTCCCTTCCAAACTGAGTTATTCTATGATACTATGTAAAGAGTTCCTGGTACAGAGGCTCTGTCTAATTTTTGCCTTCTGTGTAGGCTGTTACCAATATCATGTTATTTGCATTTACCAGTATACAAAAAGCATGGAAATCAATCCTTTAAGAAAATGTCTATAGAGCACTTGCCATAATAAGCATCCAGTGGCAAAATTACTGTTGATTTAAATATAGTCAACATTTTAGCCCAGAAATGAACAGGCTCTGAGATATATTACACTCTTCTTAGATTCTGAGTTCCACTGATTTATGAGAATCTTTTCCAATCAAGAGAATAGAAAAATATACTATATAACTCTTGAAATATACAATGGTTCTGAAAGCAGATGATTTGTCACTGAGGTTGTTTTTGGTGACAGGAAAAGGAAGACAGTGAGAAGAGAAAAGAAAGGATAGGAAAGAGCAAGAGGTAAAGCTTTGAAGAGAATAAGAGTTAATGTGGAAATAAAAGTCTTATTTCCATAACTGCCTGAGAGTATGTGGTTGGTTGCTTAGCAGTGAATATTTAATTCAAGTCTGCCATAATACGTAGTTGGTAGCATTTCCAGAGAACCTGCAGATTTATTGTCTCCATTATTCAATCAATGAAGTAAGTATTTACTCTTCTTAGTTTAATGGTGAGGAAACAAAAGTGCATAGAGGATATATACCCTGCTCTGCTTGTATTGTATTTCATACTCAGCTCCAAAAAGAGAAGGCAAGCCAGGAGCCATGTCTCGTGGCAAGGAAGGCAGGACAGCTATCTCATGAACAAGGGTGAAGCCCCACAATACCTGAGCAAGGAGAGCAGAGTAGGTCTAGTGATAGTGACCATGGTCAGACAACAACTGAGATCACCAGGCAAGTCCATACTGGTAAGGCAGGTTCAAGATCAAGCCGGAATATCAAGTCAGCAGGTTAGTGACATGACCAGTGAGATATATGGCCAAACACACGCATAGATGCAATGTAGCTCAGCCAAAGACTGGGGTAAGAGTCTCAGTTTAAAAGCAACTGTTGAGTGAAGGAGGAACCAGGCCCTGCTTCCCACAGCTCTTTCTCACACACCTTACTGATTAAAGGTTGCATAGCTGCACTATTAGAGTTGGATCTGAATCCAGGCAACAAATGACCAAGGAAGAAGGGGTGGGGAATATTCTCTGGGCCCTTAGAGGTATATTCRTTTTTATAAAAGCAGTGTAGACATATCTGACTACTGACTACATCTGCTTTCAGGCACATACATCCCTGCTTTCCAGCAGTCTGGGACAGTTTTCACAGTAATAATTAGAATATGGCTAGCTAAATGTCTAGAGMAGTCCAGTACTTTCCATGTAGGTGAAGACAAGAGAATTGGCAATTTTTCAGTAGGAAAAATTCAAGAACTTATTTACTAGAAGGGGGAAGGAGAAGGCAAGCAGTCTAGAATCCTTTCCATGAGCTCCAGTCAAAGCGGGACATCTCATTTCAGTCTTGTGGTAAACTTCCCTGTTTCCCCTTGTGAGGKCTGGGTCTGCCCCTAGAGATTGAGTATTGCAGTTCCTTGAGGATTAAATTCAGAGTTGCGCAGCATTTCTTCTTTGTGACCACAGGGAGGAGCACTCTTGTAAAAATTACATTTTGAGATGCTTATCATTTAGAAGATATTCAAGAAGGTCCAAAGGGTGCAGCAAGAGGGGCATGTCTGAGATAACTTGGAGTTATTTTTCATAATCTACCTCTCCTTTCCTCCACAAGTATAAGAACCAAAAAAGATTTCACTAAGGAATCAAGGATTGTAATCAGCATGCTAATGAGACCCTCCTTTTTCTGTGAGCCTATAAAGTGAGCATAACTAGGTCACTTGATTTAACAGATTAGTAGATATATGAAACATGAACAAAAAAAACCAGTCAACAACATTCTCTTCAACAAAAGTTAAACAAAGAAATGTTAAGTTGTAAAATACATAAAATGCGTAGTTACATGAACAACACTGAAACATGTTCCAGGCTAACGGCTGACTACTGTCAATGAAAAATTAGTATAAAGACAGTAAGAAGAAAAAAGGCTTAATTCAGCGTGCAAGTTAGAAGTTAACACTCCAATAATTGTGCTAGGTAATCCTCCATGCTAACTACCACAGTCACAAAGAAAAAGCAAGTACTACCAGTGGTTCTGGAAAGGAGACATGGCTGACTGCTCTTTTATGCTCTGCAGCAAGGAGAAGTGTATTACATATACTTAAAAATTTTAAAATCACCCAAAAGSAAAAGAACATGCACACTGAGAGCAAGAACTTTGTGAACAGATACACAAAGAAGCAGACTGTTCTCATACATATACCATGCTGTATCATCTGATTGCAGTTCTCAAGGCCTGACAGTTCAAATCAGCTCTGAGCATAACTCCCACCAGAGGAAATAGGAAGACATTTTTCCTATTGAAGTGGGAATTAGATTTAAGTAAAAAAATCAAACTTGGATCTCCAGATACACACCTCTTGGGGACAATGCACTACCGTTATCTATGTTATCTGAACAAAACCTTACTTTAGATAAGATACAAGGGATTAAATATGAGGGTCTCAATGCATATATAAGGTTACTTTGAGAGTTTAGCTACTAGTTTCAGGAGATCAACTTTTATAGATATGTCTCAGATTTCCTTTGTACCGTGATCTAATACTTTACAGTCTTTTGTTCATCAATATTTTCTTGAAGCAAGCTGGGAAGRAGAGTACTTATCCAATTACTACTGAGAAGGGGGAAAAAAAGATACAAAGATTTTGAAGGCACAGGAGAAAGAAAGTAAAGTCAAATCAGTCTCCTGTAGATAAGCCAAAGTTATGAACTCACATTAGGCATCCTTTTAGAAAGTCCAGGAAAGCAGCATCATGAGTTTTCAACACTGTACTTAGATCCTTGGAGTTTGGGAATCTCTTTTTCCCCTTGCTGTTAGTTATAGTTCTAGGCAAACCTTTGGAATCTTAAAAGATAAAGACATGCTCAGAAAAAAATTACATTAAGAATCCTGACCAAAACTTTAAGAGAGTAGCTTATGAATCCTGACTAAAACTTTAAAAGAGTAGCAGAACCAGCACAATCATATCCATCCCACTAGCTTAGGTATTGACTTGTTGGGAAGACAATCTGCCAGCAGTGTGGCAAACAGTGCTGGTAATGTCCTAGAGGGTGCATACTACTCTKTGTTTTTGGCTCATTTTGTATATTTTCCAAAATCAAATAATATCCAGGAGAGTGAATGTAATCTAAGTTAGTTTCCCCAAAACCACTGCAYTGTCTCTGGCTACAACATTTTTTTATGAACTAACAATAGAATGGATTTCTCAGTCCCTTCCCTATCAAACTGGCAATGACAGGCCCATAGAACAGGAAGAGCACATCACCAGGTTCATTTGTAGGCCTAATGTTATCCTAATAGGTTCTCATGAATACCTCTTCCTAAGGTTTTGACACCTAAGAAGCAGCTAAGGTTCTCCGAACTCTATGCTCTACTAATGCCAGTGACTAACTAATAGAGAGAAATCCAGCAAGGAAAAATAATCACAGGCAGTTACCAAAGAATGTACGCCTTCTTGATGCAGCCTGGATAAAATCAGCTGGTGGAAGACCCAATACCTTCAACATAAAAAAAAAAAAAAATACATGGAGTTACTCCTCATTTCATTTCTATCAGCCATCAGGACAGATGTGGTATTTCACCATTTTCCATTTGAAAGAAGTTGAATGTGTCAATTTACTGTGAAATGCCTACAAATCATTTTTTATTTTGTCTTTTTATAATGCCACACAAGGGATGACAATGTGATCTTTACTACCACAGATATTCTAAGAATCAACATCTCTATTATGCCAAGCATTGTAGAAGGCAGCAGGGAGAGATGCTGTCTCTGAAAAAAGCTTGCAAAAACTAACATGACACTGGAAGGATTAAAACTCTGAAGTGAGTTCAATATCGGATTACAATTTAGTGATTACGATGGAGTAACTAAATAACTTCCTTCTGTGGATCGGCTTTGCACCTGTTCTAATATTTCTACTGAGCAGCTAATCTGAGGCAAGATATGTCAAAGCACATTCCTAAAACAATTTGAAGAACAGTTACAAAGATGATTGAGCCAAAATCCCTGGTAGGGGCAGGCAGTATAAGACGAGTCAACAGCCACAAACCATAGTTTGAGAAGTTTAGGTTGACTATTAAGAAAACTTTTTCACCAAGAAAGTAGAACAGCATGGGAACAGGTCACTTAGAGAGTTGGCAGAAACTCCAGACTTTGAGGTTTTGAAGATTTGGCTAGACAAAGTCATAGTTGAYTGATCAAGTGTTAGCAAAAGTTTCACTCTGAGCAGGAGTTTGGACTAGAGACCTCCAGAGATCCCATTCAAGCAACATTTCTTTGATTTGTAAGAGAAGAGAAACCTGTTATAATTCAGATCACTTTTTCTTCCCTTCAGGTATTTTTCTTTTGTCCTAACTTCTCTGTAGAGTATCTAACCAGATTAAAATATATGTTTTTCATAAGCAAGACTGTGCAAAAGACTGTTCATAAGTGACTATGCAAAGCAAAGTTTACCACATAAATGGAAATAACAGTTTTGCATTAAAGCTCATATTTCTTATGACCTCTGTGGCTGTAATAAAGCTGCTTATAAAAGGCTAGCCCATAACCAAATGTATTTCATAATCTCTTCAGGTTTCTTCTTATTACTGACGTGTACTTTATCAAATGACTATGTAATTCCAAAAAAAACAGTTCCAAGGGTTACCTCCATGATGCAGGCAAGTTGGTCAACTTCATTTTCTCCTGGAAACAGTGGGTAGCCTGTGTAAAGCTCAGCCATTATACAGCCAAGACTCCACATATCAACAGCCATAGCATAAGGATGACCAACAATCACTTCAGGGGAGCGATAAAATCGGCTCTGAACATATGTGTACACTACATCAAAACAGAATATTGGACAAGAGGCAAAATACTATCACTGGGACAGAAATTTAGATACCAGTTCTCACAGAAAAGTGAAATACATGTTCAGGTATTACGAATTTGCCTTGCATAGGCTCTGAAATCTTCCCCATCCCATCCTAACATCAGTGAGTGGTATGCCTTTCACCATTCTACTTGGAAATTGTTCTTCAACAGATCTCACTGCAAGAAACTCTTCTCCTAATGCTGTCATTCAGCTTATCTCATGTTAATTTTCTTACCTGAAAATCTTCCACTTTAATCAGTCAACAATTCTCTGTTATCACAGCCTTGCATTGTATAAAAGACTAGCTCCACTCATACCTAGGGAATATCTTCTACTGTCTTCTGATTCCCTTATTAATATAGTCTCTCGACAGACATCAAAAGATCTCATTCCAAGATTTGGACTTTCACAGTGAGTGGACTAACCCTTTTACCTCTTGCCATTCAGACAACTGCAAATGATTACAGCAAGCAATTAATGTTATTTTCTTATTTCTACTGCTCTCCTGATCAACTTTATGTTTCTGCACTTCTTTGCCTCCCCACATATTCAACATCCTTCTGGAAGGAAAGTGCCCTGAAGAGTAAATGCTGCACAATATATGATTTCATAAACTTTGTGCAGATGAAGATTACTGTAGCAGCAGCTTGCACCCTTGTGCATTTGACCAACTTCATAATTGTTGTTTGCTTTTGTCTTTCTTACCACAAGAGTTTCTTCTCTGTGACATTTTGTGTTTCCAATAATCACTCTCTAGAAATATTCCAAGTTGCATCTCAGATTCTACTCAAACATAGACAAACCTAAAATTATCCCCCCCTCGAAAGTAAGGTGTAAATCTAATAGGCTGAATCCCAGAATATAGATGAAAGAGTTTGCCTGGGCTTATACATCAAAGTTTGCAGGAAAATATGAGCAACTTAAGACTAGCTGTGTTTTTTCAAAATTAATGAAATGCAGTACAGAATTCTGCCCTGTTCTTTACAAGTGCCATTTGCACTCCTGGTGATTATATCATACTTGAGTTACATGTAACATAAATTACTAGATCAGTTTTATACATTTTTTTTTATTACAAATTTTCTTCTTGCTATACCTCGTACTTTCTATTTAAATCTTTGATAGAAAAAAATAAAACAAATCAAACCTTCTAAACTTTTAGCATAGTTTCCATTCCCATTCACTAACTTCTTTGTATTCATACAGAAGTGCCAACTATAGTTTAACCATGCCCATTCCTAAGGAAAGGGTCTCTGGACCTGATCCTGATCCTGTAAACTCCTCACAAAGGAAAGCCATTGAGCATACCTTCATCGTCCCATTTCAGCTAACCACTCTTTCAAAGTACAGTTCCTATTTCAACAGCAGTGGAAGTGCTTACTTATCGCCTACCATTATTTGTTTCACCACCAATGGCTGAATAGTTCATCAGATTTTGATCAGGGGCATATGCTACTATATTAACACTGTCAAAGAAACAGTTTTTCCACATTATTTAAGATTAAGAAAGCTTATTAAGAAAATTACATAAACTTGACTCTGCAAACCTCTTTGGTGTTCATAGCAGCTTGATCCAAAATCAATAACTTTAACTGAACCTTGGCCTTTGTGGTATAATAATATGTTCTCCTAAAGAGGAAGAAAATCACAAAGAAAAAAGGGGTTTAATGCCCCACAGGTTAGTGAACACTTTAGTAAAAAAGCAATGCACAACACATTGGGATTACAGTTATCCACATAAAATCTTAAAAGGCCAGTTTACCTCTGTATGCATTTGCTAATATGAGTGGGCAACTGTGTCTAATAACACACAATTACCAAAGGAGAGGAGAAACTTGTAAAGGTACCCAGTATGAAGGTTAGTTAGACAGGAGCACTGGTGTAAGAATGACATATGGTCCAAGCTACTACACCGCATAGTGTGGTGCTATCAAGGCACTGGCTGGTGAGGGTGCTTGCTCTGTGAACAGCATGAGCTCACCAAAACCAATTGCTGTTAACTTAAAGAGAGACAAAGTGTGTATCCCATTGTGTGCTGGGCTAATTTAATCTGAGTCATCCTGTTCACTACCACAAAATGCCCCTGCATCATGAAAGAGTTATACTTAGTAGTAGTATACACTTTCAATTTTCCCAAGATTATCTGTAAGAATATTTCTACTCTACAATAGTGTGGTATAGAGATCCCAAGGTAATGATGAACAGAAATGGCAAGGCCATATGGACTTATTATCTAAGTGCAGATGGCGTACGGCACTGTGTACCTAGAGTTCCAGCTTGAGGACTGATTCCTATATAGCTAGCTCAGGAATAGCTGCATTGATGAGTAAACATAGCCTATTAGTTCTTTCTGCAGAGCTGAATTTCATCCTCATTAAAAATTGGTCTTGATCTCATTCTGATCATACTGTATTTTCCACTTCTCAGGAAAGGGATGGCTTTATAACATACTTGTAAACTGATTTTGCATCAAAGTTTTAAAGAACTGAATAGCTGATGCCAGTGGATGCCAGGTTAATGCCAGCTAGTGATAAAATATTTATTTTCGGTTATTACTAGACTTCTAAGGAAATACTGTCCTTCCCGACTGGAAGGAGAAGTTGCTAATGATGAAAGCCAAGGCAAGGGCTGACTTCTACCAGTTGCTCTCAGTTCGGTTATTTGCAGCTAGTTAGCTCTTCCATCTTCATGGTAGAATTCTTTCCTAATATGCGATCCCTCATGCTGTAACAAAGCTGTTTAACTGCAAAAACAGGTTCTGGAGACAATGATTAGCTAGCAGGAAGATCAAAGCAGCCCCATATCCTACCTTATGTTGAGGAGTATCATAAGAGGCAGATGGAATAACAAATGGAAGTTTCAAATAGTAAAAATAGAAGTCATGAAAYTAATTATCATAGAATAAGAACAAAATTCCCTTTCAGTTAACATATTAAGTGTTCACTAACATCCTACTCTACCTAAATGCTGCCAACCACATTTCTTGTCAGTGGTTGCCTAGGAACAGATTTTCTACTAGGCTAATTGCTCCTGATAAARATATTTTGCTTGCCTTGCCAGCTTCACTTCTCATTGTAAATTGGTCTGACAAAGATGTCGGCAAGACAATGGGTACAAACTGTATGTGACTCTTTGGAGTTACGAGTCAAAGTATATTATGCAAAGAGAGAGCAGAATTTCATCCTTAGCATTTTTACTGGAGAGATGATTATTTTTTTTTTGTTTTGTTATTTGCAGTTTTGAAAAAAAAGAAAAAAACTAGAGAAAAGTTTGCTTGAAAGGAAACTAAAATTGGAATACTTAAGAATTCTTAACAAATTGCATCCTAAATACTGTATTATAGACATGCTTTGTCACTTAACAGGCTACTTAATTTCATAATTATGAATATGGAATATAATAGAATTAACAAGATAACCTGAGAAAGGCTACCCTGTGAATATTCAGTTGTATTATTTTGCAAATTGTACCTAAGTCTTGTTGTAAATTGAGCCCCTGATACTGAAATGTTTAATTTCATGAATATATAAATGAGTTGTTTTGATGCTTCAAACTTTTTTTCTTTCTCTAAGCAAAAAATCATCAGCTAAATTTTACCCATATTTGCACAAATTTTGGCAGCCCAATACCATATATAGTGAATGTTGCAGTGAATGAACTGAATCACTGGAAGGAATCACTCAATTTTCGTACTAATATAGTATGAAATATATCATAGCCTCTGTAAAAATATCCTGCTGCACTTTAAGGATTCATCTGACAGTTCTTCTCAATCAATAATAATCAATAATCAATAAGTACATGACTGTACTTACAGGTTTCAGATCACAGTGAATGATTCTTTCCTGGTAGAGCACTTGTAAACATCTCAGCACACAGTGAGTGAAGCGTCGAATTAAAGACAAACTGAAACCTTGAAAATTGTTCTTTTTTATCAACTCATACAAATTTATTCTAGGTGGGGGTTGGAAGAAGAAGACAACAGAAAAAAGATTAGGGAACTTTTAAAGATATGAGTAGTTTACAGTGAATTAAGAAATTATCTGGATAGTTTTCCTACTTGAGAAATAAAGCAAATAAAATTAGCACAGAATAAAATGTTTTCCTCCTTGAGAATGCTGTTCTGCATGTAGTATGCATAACATCTCCTTGAGCTTCCAGATCCAATGGTGATGTAATATCAATGGACCTGTTTCCTTGCTGAAGTCAGTGTTGTGTCATGCTGCAGTGCTGATTTTCACCATAAAGGTCAGCTATCATTTGGGAACCGAGAGAAATATTTGATTCAGTTTCCATTTGCTCTCATTTATCTTTGCTTTGGCCCCTTGTAAAAATACTTTCTGTCTAAGAAGTYTTTAATCAGAAGTAAATCATTCTGGATAAAAACCCTGACATTCACCTTTGGTTAGGTTCTTATATCCCTCTTGTCACCATCATATTTTATCTCCTTCCAACAGTGAATTAAATGATGTGACTAACTTCTACTAAATGCAATTGGTTACATGTGAATATTTTTAGGGCCCTGAAGGCACTAACAGACCATTTCAGCCTACATTCACAGGAAGCCAGAAGTTATGTTTTTAATTACTGATATAAAAATACCTCAAAATACGGAAAGATCGTTTTATAAATGTTCTTTTAAGCTCACATTCTCTATACATCTAGCTATCTTTAAATCAAACAACACTACGGTAAAAGGTGACGTTCATTGGCTGTTCACACTCCTGATGTCCTGCATTTTCTTCTACTTTATCATGTCTACCAGAATTGTAAGAGCATGAGCATGTCGCAGTCCCAGATTCTGAGGGGAATTTCGGAAGGTTTGCTTTCCTTTGCAAAAAATTTCAGTGTTGTACCTCATTTATAGGTGTCAGACTGCCTACTAAGAAAAACTTATTTTATCAACATTTTTTTTCTATTAAACAAAATAAAACAGGCCACCATCATACACTCTGAAGATTACCAACCCCAAATTTATTGTTTTACTATGTCTCCATTAGCTTTTTCACAGAAGAAGACTTCAATACACAGCAGAGAAAATAAGGGATGGATCATGTTGTTGTTTGTGTGAAGTTTGATGGGGTCATTTGTCAATTCACCTTTGGTGATCAAATTGAGTCTTTACTCAGTTGCAGAGTCCATATTTAGACAGTATTCCTTTCTTGTGACATTAAGAGATGTAAAATTCTTCCACGGAAGGCATTATAATTAAAGCTTCTAAAGCACAAGATCTATCTTTCTTAAGATATATATAAAGAAAAATATACTTTACCCCAGCAGTTCAAAGGAAATACAGAAGTGATTGCGAAAGTAGAAGTGCTCCTTCATGTGGATGATATTGTGAGTATTGTCTTTATCCTTTTTCAGAAGAGTATCAAGAATCTTCACTTCCACCAAAGCCTGGCTGTGAAATCTGCAATATCTCATGACATGAGAAGGGTTTAATTAATTCAGTCTAAGTTACTAGCGTGCAACATGTGGGACAATGATTACAAATTCACGATTAGCCACTGCTAACTGTTGTAACTCCAAAACACTATGGTTATTTTCTAGTCTAAATAGACCAGGCATATATAGCATTTAAGCCACTATTAACAATAGCTATTTTATCTGAAAAAAATACTTCAATGGAAAACTGTTTCAAACCATTCAGAATAAAATCCTAGTGCTTCCATAATCAATGGGAATGTTTCCATTTACTTCAGCAGAATCATATTTCATACCTAGCACAGCAAGATAGTCTATTTTGAAGAGCATCTTTACATTCAGTGTTCACTGAGTTGGGGAAAATAAGACTCCAATGTCTCATTTATATTATCTTCTCTTTATTATCTTATTTATATTATCTTCTCCTAAGACTCTAAATACAGTTGTTCCTGGAGTCAACATCATCATTCTCATCTACTCCAATGACTCCAGTTCAAGCTGAACTCAACTAAAACATGTAAACCAGTCAGAAGATGACATGAGGTTACTTAGGACGATAGCATAGAATTTTCCATGGTTACACGAGCCACTGGAGCCTCCCTGCACAATCTTGAGGAGGGAAGGGGGTTGAATATTGCTCTGTCACACAGGGGCTGATTAACTGTGCTGTGTACTAACTGTGTCACGGAGGCAGAGATCTCCCCAAGGGTCTGGAAAACCTGTGCCTGCTTCCACAGACTGCCTCCTCACCTGGCCAAGGCCAGTTCTGATTCACTGACATCATCTTTCTTTTCCCTGTTTTTACTATATTTATTGAAAGCATAATTAGCAAGTGGTTTGTTTTTGATTTGTTCGCATTATTCCAGACTGTCACTGCCAATATATTATGAAGAATTGATTTAAAGTCAGAAGACGCCACACCTTTTCTTATTCCTTATAATTTTCACTGCCACTAATTCATTGGTTTTATGATCCATACATTTAGCCACTTGTCCAAATGACCCTTTCCCAATGACCTCGAGCACTTCATATCGGTATGCAATATGGTCATGTAAAACCTACAAAAGAAAACAAAATGATATAGGCAGYAAGACAAAGATGAGGCTCTGAAGTAGTGCAAGTGTGTGCGAGTTGACTGTCTATGAAAGATGCTGAACTTGTAGCAAGTGAAGTCTTGATTAAACAAGCGTGACAGAGAAAATAACAAGTGCATGCTGATACCTTGCATCAATCCCAACTGATAGGCAAAGTGAGTATCTCTTTAGGATTCTTTTCTGAGGCTTAAGGTAGTTATGTTCTCTCTATGTGAATATTTATCTTGTAGAAACAACATCTCACACAGATCACTTAGGAGTTGGCGGACAGTCACTAAAAACTTTAGATTTGAAAATGAATACCATAATTTTTCTATTTACCTTTAAGTAGGAACCATGTTCATCATCATAACAATTATTCTGTGTTTCAGGTAAACCTTCAATCTTTTTAGCTTCCAGTCCAAGAAACCATAGGTCTGTATAGTTGAAAATTTCTTTTTGCTCATAGACTGTTAAATGGTTTCTAAAATATTTCAAAGCTTCTAAATCAGAAAACAAAAATATAAAAATAAAGATCAATAAAATGTCAAAAACCTTACAGGAAATATTTTTTATAATTGAACATTTTGCAAAAGAACGTCCTATTTTGAGCAGAAGGTTGACAAGATGAGGTCTCTTCCAATCTATTTCTTTGGTTTTAGAAAATCATAGAAATTCAATTTCTATGATTTTACAATTTTGATATATTGTATAAATTTATGTTTTTTTTCCAGATTCTGACTTATTATGTCATTATTATTATAGTATTCTGTTCAACAAAGCACTTGTCATCAGTCAGAAAGACTTTCAAGAGAACTGAGGCAAAATGATTTGAATCTGAGCAAAGTTATGCATTAGATATTTTTTAAGATCTCGTTTGTTGTCTGTCTGCTTCAGCAACTTAATAGCCTACATAAAAAAATGTATATTTTTATTGATTTGTTGCATTTATAAAATGGCAGTGAATTTTAGTCAACCAAAGTTTTTAACTACTTGTTTTTCTGCTACAAAATCTCAAGTTCAAATGATGTTCAGATGTACTATATCAGAATTTACGCATGAGGTTAGGATTTAAACAGGACTCAGTTCTGCTGTGGTTCTAGTTCTGATTCTATCTGCATGGAAAAATTCCAGCCACACTAAGACCTTCATTCTGATGTCACATCATGACATCATTTATATTATTATATGAAAACTGTAGCATTAAAAAGGTGTTTTCTAGGCAGCTGTGTGGGTGTTTGTTAAACACTGACAGATATTCATCCACTAATGCAGAGATGCTGCTAAATCATTTCAAAGGAAAAGACCACCACATTTTTTCCCATTTTAAATGCATTCTAGACTTATCTAAACTAGATGAGACATCTAGACTCACTTAAACTCATCCTAGACTCATTCTAAAAAGCAAATGAACTCTGTAAGAAATTTTCCAGTTTTGAGGATTCTGAAAATGTAATTTAGTCCAAATATATAAAATCTAAGAAAGCTACAAGCAAGAGGGGAAAAGTTTTTTATCATTAAAATAAAATACTGCTGTTATCTGTATGACCTGTCGTAAGTCTTAGACAAAAATACGTTACTTTGTATACTTCTCTCACTTATATATTGCTGTTAGTCTGCTTATTCTGCTATTGCATACATCCTGAAGTAGGATTCTAAAAATCATTGAACCTGTCCTTATCTCTGCCTTCCAAATTGTTAAACATTTCGGTGAGCATTTACCATGGCACCTCTGGTCAGTGAGTATGCTGACTATGTACAGTCACTGTTTGTGAGTGCAGCCTGTCACTCCAGCTTTTTTTGTGAGTTCTGTGTAGTCTACCTGATGCTGTCATAGGCAGTCTGACACTGGTGCTTATGCTTTCCAGTTCTGATGGTTTGGTGTGGGCTCTGGTATCACCTTCAGGAAGACTGTTCAGAAGGTTAAATTGCAAAAAATGACCTTGAGTTTCATTTTCCTGCCAAGCAAAAGAAAAAAAGGTTATTTTGTTTTCAAATATGTCATTAATTTTCAGCTCATCTCTATCTATAAAAAATCCACTACATTCCAGAAGACAGAGCTGCAGGAGTTGGATTTCTTGAATGGTCATGTCAATTTTGTGCTGAGAGAGGATAATCATGCTTGGGGGCTAAAATGCCCTACTACTCAGAGAGTAAATTCTACCAGTAGCCCTGGAAACATTTTCATAAAAACGCCCTTATTTGACCATGGAAACATACATCTCTAAATAAGAGATGGCAGATAATATTCCAGGTCCATTCAGTACACGAACACTCACACTGTGCAAATGCCAAAAACTGCTATAGTTTAAGCTACAATAACTCATGCAAGCAAAAGATCTGAGTACAATCTTCCTAGCATAGAGGACAGAAAAGATAATCTAATAGACATTTTCCATCTGTAAGTTTGGTCTGTTCTCCAAAACTACTGGAGAGTTGTGCTGGAATCCTTAAGAGTGCTTGTGCAGCCCTCAGTAAGGTAGAGATGCCAGCTTGGACTTGCACACATTCTTATCTTTGAAGAAAAAGGACTGCTGAAGTAGTCAAATGCTGACATTTGATGAAGTAGGGCAAACAGGCTTGATAATTGAGTGAAGAAGACTTAACTAATTGTGTCAGGGAAGATTTATCATAACCAAAGAGAATCAAAGAGAATCAAAGGCACAAGAGACAGTGAGAAAGCATATGGGGACTGCCTGATGGGGGAGGCTTTTGTACCTTCTCTGTGAAAGCAGTACAAATGGAAGTTCACCAGCACATAAATGCAGATAGCATGGCAAATAAATAGGACAAATAAGAAGTCTGTGTACAGTTGCACAGCTATAACCTCACTGTGATTAGAAAGGCACAGTGGTGATTCACAATGTTGTAGATAACTAGGCCTTGAAGGAATTGTGGAAAACAATTAGGCCTTGAAGCTTCTCAACCAGAATGTAACCTTTAAGATAACAACAGGAGGTCTTCACTCTCAGAGCAGAACAGACCAGTTTGACCAATAAGCTTGACAAATAAGAGGAAGAGCTGAGACTTATATGGAAGTTCTGGTCAAGACTTCTGGCAAAGAATTCAAGTAAAGGTCATCCTGGTACTCCTGGTATGGCACCTACCTGCCGTTAGAGACCCCTGTGACCGCAAAAGACAGCCCCTCATGGACTCAATGCACATGCATAATGACATGTAAATATATAACTGAATTCTTAGAAAAGTAATGAATGCCCAAATTAATCCAAGAATTGWAATGAATATATATGAGGGGTATCAGATTATAAGATCAACGACTCATGGTCTCAGCGGGGGAGGGGGGATGTGTATTAGTTGGAAGGATCCCCTATGTCCCTGGCACCTATTAAAGGAATGCCTGCTTCTTAATGCTACATTGGTGTTAAGGAGTTTTATTTCCAGTTTTGGGTAACAATAAGGCTGGAATGCTTCACTGTATAGATACAGAACTCTTCAGGAAAGACAGGCCTGAGAGGAAATTGAGAGCTTGTGGTTAAGGATCAGCAGACAAAGCAACATGGGTGATGTTGTGGTAGGCATCTCCTACATACTAACTGATCAAGAGGAGGAAATAAATGGATTCTTCCTCAGAGAACAGGAAGAAACTTCACTGTCACAGGCCCTGRTACTGATGGAGGACTTATCTTGTTGATACACCAGAAAGCTATGCTACCATTCAGGGGGACCTTGACAGGCTGGAGAAATGGGCAGAGAGGAAGCTTATGAAATTCAACAAAGGGAAATGCAGGATCCTGCACCTGGGGACAAATAAGCTCATGTACCAGTAATTACTACAGGCTGGAGCTGCAGGCTGGTCAGCCTCAGCTCAATCCTTGGGAAGGCATGSAGTACTTTCCTCCTGAAAACCATTTCCAACCAAGTGAAGGACCATCAGGTGACTATGAACAGGTAGCATGGTTTTACCCAAGACAGTTTGTGCCCCCACAACCTAAATACCTTCTATGGCTTGATGAATGACGGGAAAACAGTGGATATTGTATACTTTGACTTTAGCAACAACTATGACATTATCTCCCGCTGCATGCTTATAGTCAAATAGGTGAGTTATGGACTGGATAAATGGATGATAATGTGAGTGAAAAATTTATTGGACAATCAGGTTCCAAGGACTGTAATCACAAGTAGAAAGCCAAACTGGCAGCTGGTTACTACTGACATCCCTTAGGGATAAATACTAAGGACAATAGTGTTTAAGATTTTCATTATTGACCTGAATGGTGGGACAGAGTACACCCTCACAAACCTGCAGATAAACCCATTGAGGGGGAGAGGTTGATATGCTGGAGGGTGGGGCTGTTATCCAACTTGACAGGCTGGGAAAACAGACTAACAAGGACCTCAAGAATCTGAACAAAGACAAATGTAAATTCCTGCAAATGGGCTTGGCAATCCTCACGAACATGAGTCAGCAGTACACCTTTGCAGCAAGAAGGCCAAKCACATCCTGGGCCACATTAGCAAGACAATAACTAGTGGGGAGAGCAAAGAGATTCTCCTCCTGTGTTCAGCTCTTGTAAGGCTAGAACTGCATCCAGTTTTGGGCTCCCTAGGACAAGAAAGACACTGTCAAACTGGAGTAAGTCCGGGGGAGAGGTCAGGGGCCTGGACCACATGAGGTATAAGAAGAAGCTGAGGGTAATGCATTTGTTCAATTAGGAGAAGAGAAAGATTCAGAGGAGATCTTATTGCTGTCTACAGTTACCTGACAGGAGGATGCAGAGAAAACAGAGCCAGGTTCTTCTCTAAGCTGCGTGGTCACAGGACAAAAGAGCTAGGTGGGTCATGGATATAAGTCACAGCACAGAAAACGCTGATTATATATTAGGAAAAACATTTTCACCCTGTGGGTGGTTAATATTGAAATAGGTGCCCAGGAAGGGTGTGCAATCTCCATTCTTGGAGATACTCAGAACCTGACAAGGCCCTGAGCAACCTGCTCTAAGTTTGCTCTGCTTTCAGTGGGGGTGGTTAGGCTAGACGACTTCCAGAGGTCCCTTCCAACTGAAATAATTCTCTGTCATCCTTTGAAAAAATTCTAAGGGCTTGCAGAGATGGRAGAAGGTGGAGACACAAAAGATCTCAGCTTTAGAAGGGTACAAAAGCTTTATTCAAAAACTAGTTCATGGTTGCCAATTAAGAAGAACCCAGAATTGGTGTGGACTAAGCAGTGGGCATCCATCATCCTCCACGTCACTGCAAGATCATTTAGGTACATGCATCTTTTTGTTTGTGAGTTTTAGGGTGAGAAAGTATTAGTGTGAGTGAAACCAATTTTGTTTTAAAATAAAATCATATCCCAGACTTGCATGGAACCTTGCTACTACGATGCAGTATTAACTGCTACAAAAGCAAGGCAGCCAGGAATGAGAGGCACCACTTGAACAGCTCAAGTCCAAGTCTATGCTAACACAGTCATCCTACAGCTATCCCTCTGAGCCCCAGATTCAGAACTCTGCCTCCATTACACTACAGAGTGCCTCAATTCAAACCATGCTGTGTTATTTCCAAAGAAGAGTAAATAAAAAAGCTTCCCAAATAGAGAGCACATAATCATGCTTTCTAGACTGAAATTTTTATATTGCCTGGGATTTTTAAGCCAAACAAAAGGCTTCTTATATGTATTTTTGCAGCTTCTTACAAAAATRCATATACTCTAGCACACTTTTAAAAAATAAAACAACTCTAAAACGCTTTGTTCTCTTTCTCTTTGAAAATAAAATGGGATGGATGGTTCATTTTCAGATTCAAAAACTTAATTATTCGCTTATATAGGGCTTGAGTGAATGTGATGAAGGCCACAAAATTAAGACAACTGAAATATTTTAGGAGGCATACTCATTCTACCTCACCCTTCGTGCCAGTCTGCATCTTGTAACTTCACCCAGCTCATACACATATCACTAATTAAATTAAACAATTTGTAGTAATGCATCTGTGGCAAGTTGCCATTTTCAAAGTCTAAATTACTCCTGGGTTCACAAACAAAATGTATTGTGTGGAGTCTTCCAGACCAAGAGATCCAGAAAAATGTGAGCCCATAGAACCTATAAAGTTTCTCACACAAAAAGACTCCACTGAAGCAGATAAAAGTTGAAAAAAAAGAATGATTTGAGATGTTGATGGTAAGTAAGATATTTCCCTCATTCACTGAGGAAAGAAGATGCAAAAGAATAAGAATAATACAGGCAAGRGGTGGATACAGACCTTGTGAAAAATTAGAAAAGAAGAAGGAAAGCTGGTTTAATAAATTCCAAAAGTGAAGACGATTTCAAAACATTCCTGCTAGGTTGAGTATACAATACAATCTCTGGAGAGTGTCACAAATCAGTTACTAAGCAATTTATCTGATTATTTATAATTCTTCCTTTTTTAAAAAACTAAGACTGAAAGCATAAACTGATGCAAGTGCTAACACTAAATTATTTCTCTCTTCCCCTACATAGACACACAGACACTTTGCCACTGATGCTCCCTTAACATTGCTAGAGAGAATCTGATTAACCAGTGAAACACAAGATGCCTAAGAGCTTCATAACTCACCTGAAGAGAGGGGAGGACATTCTGCAGGCTCTTTTTTGTTATCTGAGGCAGGCTCTTTTCAAGACAAGGAAGCTTTGTAGTGTCTGCAAACAAACCATGCTTTACTTGGCCTTCCAGAGGTGAGAGGGAAAAAACACTGCAACTGACTTTCTAAAAAGAAAGCAGAAGTAGATACAGCATAGTAAACTGACAAGCAATTTCTTATAATGACTTTTAAAAGCCTTTGTGGTGGACTTCAGTAAAATGAAAATATGATTGCATAGTAAAGGAGTATGACTGCTGTGTTTTGTACTGACTAGTACCATAAAACATCTTCCATGACATAGCCAAGCTACACTAGAAGGGGCATCAATGCCATTTTCTTTCAGGCTCACTGTCTGACATGAAGAAAGGAACAGCTCAGGTTAGACTGTTGTATCTGCACTAATCCACTGCATATTTATAGGAGCATGCCCTGGGTCTAGGATGCTTATGTAAAAACTTATCTCCGGCAACTTTGATATATCCAAGGCACACTGGATTTGCCTTAAAGATGCAGATCAAGCTGAAGATATGTGTACAATGACATTCTTAGATATTCTGCCCTGTAACTATGAAACAGGTGCTCAGAGAGGCTGCAGGTTCTTTGTCCTTGGAGATAGCGTTGGACTAGAGACCTCTAGAGGTGCCTCACAACCTAATTCTTTCTCTATGTACAAATCTACATGCTCGCACAAATTAAATCTTTAACATGGAGATTCAACTGTTTCACCATCAACCATGATTACATCACTGAAGTTGGGCAGGTCAGTTAGAAACAGGTCCTTGGGCAACAGTGCTTTTACAGTTTATCACAGGTATTTTCTCTTCATTTGATCCATTAAAAAATTGGGGGGGGGGGGAGAGGAAAGAGTTCTTCTGCAGGCCTAAAGAGAAGACTTCAGATTCAGAACAAGCTGGGAACAGCTTTGGGTTTAACTTGGTTATACAAATTGGTTGCAGTTTGAGAGGAAAGCTCATGGGTATCTGTGGAGCAGAGGAGAATATAAGGAAGAGGAATGGTAGGAAAACCTATAATCTGTATGACACAAAGTCAGTAATTCTCATCTGTGAAACTAGAGATTGGCTTGCAGGGGAGAAATGATTATGTGCTGTAAATCCAAAACATCTCCACAGCAATCACAACAAATGCCCTCAAAATAGAATGAGTGGATTCCTGCATCCTATACATGAATGTCTTAAAACATGATATACTTCAACTAGTATGCCAAATGTCCTTGTGGCCACTATTTATCAGCACGAATTTGCATATACAATCTATGGAAAATCCCATGCCAGAATATTTTGGCAATCACTTCACATATAAACTATATATCCTGAAATTCAAGGGAAAATCATAACATTTCTTAAGAAGATGAGCCTAGAATCCACAGTCATAATCCTACTAGATATAACAACCAGGAACTTTTAATAAGAATATTGATTTTAAGGCATGTTATACTTTTTCCCACTTTCATCTAYACTTTACTACCAACAAATTTTATTTTTCAATTTCTGGACTTGTTGAAAAAGTTTTCTAAAAATCTTTTTTTAAACATTGCAAAGCATTTTTAATAGAAGAAAAGAATTTAGAGTATCTTAACAGCTTTGTGCTTTTCTACACATAAGTCAATATAAACCCAGATTTTTACAGTAAAATAGTCACTGGAAACCAAATAAGATACACTGGACCTCACATACCTGTACAGACAGTACTTATTAAGTGTTTATAATTCTTCAGAATCCTTTGTGTAATTCATTTAAATGAATTAAATAACTGATCAATCTTTATAACATTCCTGCTAAATAGGTGGATTGCATCATATTTTGCCAGTGCAGAAATTGATCCATGCTTTTAACAGTCCTACCACTGGCTGAATGGGGAGCAGCTGGCTTAAGCATTTAGTCCCAGCAGTGACTTTTTTGATGATGATGATCTAGATGACCCATCAGTACCTGCACTAGCAAAATCCTGTACATCTAGCAGGTCAACTACAGCTGACCTATTCTAACTGGTTTAATCCTTGCAGGTGTACCCTAAAGAAAAATTGCAGCAACTGTTATTATTCTACCCTGTTTCATTCTTGGCCATCCTATTAATRTAACACTTGGCATATCCTACAGCTGCAGTATTGCGTTTCAACCCCAAACTACAATATCCTGTTATTCCAGCCCTTCAAATCATGTTTTACTGGCCATTACCTTGGTAATTCCAGTTATCAACAAGAAATAGAACAACGTCCCCGTTCACTGCCTAATCTGCAATGATAAGCAGTTTTAGGTACTGAGCATTCAGCCTTCTGCAAAATCAGAAATTGCAACACATCCTAATAATGCCTAAAATGTCAGCTTATTTTTTTCAGTACTTCATTGATGACAGAAATCAGTAACGTATTAAGATTACAGAAATTATAAAATATGCAACCATATAACATACAGACTCCATTGTCTTCTCTTTTAAATGGATGTTTTATTCTCTCTGCCCTTGATCAAAACAGAATAAAGCCTGTAAAATGCAATATAGTAAAAAGCCATAATTAATGCTCAAAATACAGCAGGAATGTAAACATTTTCCCCACCTTGTCAACTATTTCTAGTCAGCATAACTGCAAGAGATGTTCATTGCAGGAGAGAGGCTGTTCATTGAACTTGCAAAAGGAAAAAAAAAAAAAAAACCACAGAGAAAATAAAATCTACCTTTATTTAGTCAGTGCACAGTAAGATCAGTTCATACACGGTACCCTGATCTGAAAAAATGGATGACCCTTCCGCTCAGCTTCAGATTTAAATCTTGATTCCTGAAATATGCCAGTGACTACTAGCTGCTCTTGTATTCTTTTAGCAGCCACCTGTTCCCTTTCTCAGCCTCCTTCTAGCCAAATGTAATGTTCCATATCTATCATGGCAAGTCAGGATAACAGACTAGCTGTTATCAGTCTGTTCTCTCTCACTGAGACTGTATGCTTGTGAAACCAAAATACACTTGAACTTGTATGTTTTCGAAACTTGTTGTCACAGTGACCTTGTCATGCAGTGAATAAAATCTATTCAGCAGAACTACCAGCCTGGAAAGTGAAGACGAAATAATACTCAACAGCTGCTTTCTTATTGGACATTAGGTTTCCTTTACTGAGGGCCGAATTGTGGCATTTAGTCTGTGGTCCTTGGTGGCATCAATGCAGAGCTGCTCTGCTCTGTGAGATAATGGGGCTCTCCTTCAGGTACAAAGAGAGAGTGCTTAGCTGCCATCCTGTCTTTTCCTTATCTCTTTTGGGTGTTGTATATGTGTGGGAGAGTACTATTGAGGTATCTCTACCTCCCCACCATCTTGTGCATAGATCTAGGACAGAAAATGCTTTCCTCCTTCATACAACTACGGAATGGCATGTTCCCTGCTGGCTCTAAATTGGTCAACAACCCAGAATGGTTCTATTTTCACTCAGAAAAAGGAGTTTTCAAATAAGAAATATATAGAACCTAGTCTAGATGTTGCCACCTTTACTAATTCTCCTGGACTGAATTTTTCACATTATGACCAGTGCTATTCCTTTGCACTCRTGAAGATGTAAGCAGTGCCCTTGCCTAACACTGCTGCAGAAGTGCACCATCCCAAAAAGCATATCACTCGCATTTTCACCACTCCCACTTTCCATTCTTCTACATTTAGCAACTATCTAGTCAACAAATCCTCACCAGTATTACCTTTTGCATACAAAAGAAACACAGCTTCTCATTCTCTAGTCAAATAATAGCAGATATTCTCATGCTGGCAGGGCACGCTCAGCACTGGGAATGCATGGAGATTCCTTGTGGTGAAGCACAGAGTGAATAGTACAAACAAGCATCAAGTGTGTCTAAGATAAATCACACCCATGCAAACATTTGCAGACAAACGTGCCTGCATGTGCACGTACAACTAGGTACACACAAACTCTCACCTCCTGCAGGTACATCAAGCATTTCTGAGTTAGGTTCACAAGAAGAGATTTAGTTAATGCTAAACAATGTAGTGTGGTGTAGGTATTCTCACTTTTAAAAATATACATTTGTGATACTGGATGTTAGCAGTGCAGTCTCCTGTTGATATCATGCATATGTACTACATAGATGAGATGGATCACAATCACTGCCCACACTTGCTAATATCATTCTTTTATGAGTCAGTATTCTGCTTATATATCCAATATTCTGGATATTTGAGGTGGAGTATGTAACAGAAAGACGTATGTTGCATTCCTTCTGGTTTGTTTGCAATGCAGCCATTTTTTTCATTAGAGATTTATAATACTCATTTATATGGATCCAGAACCCTCTAGGCCCCACTTACCCATCTCAGGTTTTGACTCTTAACTTGTTGAGAATCTCTTAACATTCCCAAAAGGGCTTACATAGGAGGGAAAGAGGAATGGACCTAAACATGCATTCCACTGTCCCACATAAAGAAGAATGTCTTCTACTTCATTTTCTTTGATTTCTCTTTCTCCTAGTGTTTTCCATTCTCCACATTTTACTTTATGCCATTCTTGTAAACACATTACTTTTTTTCATGTACTAAGTCATGCAAGAATAAAACCAATCTTTAGGATGATTCTTTTCTCACACCTGAGGAGGACCAACTGATTTCTGATAACACAAAAAACTGTGTAAAGTTTTCTCTTACATTCCTCAACAATACTCTCAAAGTGAGAGAAACCTGCCAATATTACTACTAAGTTTCAGCCATGATACATTACAGTCAAAAAATAACTAAAAAGTGTCAGATATAAATTTCAAACTTAAGAAATCTGTTTTGTAAGGTATGTATGCTGCTTGCTTCTGTAATTCATTGTTAACAAAATATGTTTACCAAAATCTCTGTGAAGTAGAGTAGTATTAGTTTCCCAATTTGTAAATGGGAAATATGGGGCAAAGAAAAGTTAAGGAACTTGCCCTGCAAAGGAACAGATATTTTGGAGTCAGAAGAGGCTGTGTTCCATTTTAGCATTAAGTGTTCAAGATAAGCAAATTCTCCCATGGAAGTGTCTCTCTTTTTTCATTAATTTGAGAAGAACCTGTGCAAGTGATGTTGATTAGATATCACAATTTTAATATCCCTAAAATTAGATTTGATTAATTTTACTCTTTATATCTTTTACTCTGTTTCTCCTGCATTGCAATGCCATTAGAATTATTATATGCATTACATTATAACTGAAAGAGATGCTGGTCTTTTACTAACAAAGGGGTGTGTCTTACTCCATCTAACCAGGCAAGACATAGAGAAGAGTACTGATGTAATACTGATAGGCAGGAAGAGCAAGAGTTAAGAATTAAAGAGGATTTGGTACCAAGACACCCAATTTGGAGGTTCAATGAAGATTAAACAGACAACAAAGTGGCTGGTGAAAGTCTTAGTTCAAATCAAGTGTTCTGGTGAATGAATTGTCAAATTCTGATGATTTGGATCAGTGCTAGTGACAGCAGATGTTTCATGGCAAAGCAGACATGTGTGATCAGTATCTCTCAAACTGCTAGTTCCATCTAATTCTGACATTTTGAAAGTGCAGTGAATTCTCCCATTCCTAAATGCTGATAGACCAAGTGGAGGTCTAGGTGGCTTTGCACTGGATTCCAAAGAATCTACAATGCTGTTCAAATCATAGTTATGCCAAGTAGAATATAAAGGGATTTTAAGGTGTGCTGTTGTTACTGATTTGTGATGGTACAAGCACTTACTCCACTAGTACTCCAATAACAATATTCTAACACTTTATTAGCTTATGCAAATGCAAATGCAATCTATTCATCCTTATTTATCCTTTTGCATCACAGAAGGACAGTAGCTTAGGCTGCTGAGACAATTAAGGCCAACTCATGATTTGCTTTTGCTTTTTTTTTTTTTTAATTTTATATTCTTAAAGCCTGATCCAAACCTAATGAAATCAATGAAAGAACCCTCTTGACAACAGTGTACCTGAATCAGGCTTCCAGTACAGAAATCTCTGGGTCTCAAATGGGACAAAAGAGAATTTTTAAATCTTAGTTTTGACTAAAAGGGTGTTTTAGTACATTTTCCAGTGTTCTATGGTTCTATAAAGGTTGGGATTGGAAAGAAAATGTCCAGATTTTCTTTGGAAGTGTTCCCTTAAACTAAGTATAAAGCAGATTTTGTTATGTCACCAATATCATTTAAATTCAAAGCACTATAACTGAAATGAAGTTATTTTAGACTTATATCCATACAACTGATAACAAAGTGGTACCACAAATCTCTAATTTTTCAAAACTTTTGTTTGAGTCTTGATTTAKCTAGATCAAGAAATCTTTTTGATTGTATATATATCATGTAACTGATTTCACAGCCATATGGTTATACTGGTCCCTCTGCTAGGTCTGGAAGTAACTGGTATGAGAAACACTAAATAGCTGTTCTTTTCATACATATCTTTCGTACTTCGCTAAGAATAATTTTCCTATATATACAAAAGCAACTGAAACATTCTTTGCAGCTGGTCATGTAACACAGGAGTTACCTTGAATACTTATTCTAATTCATCACTTACCAAAAATAATTGAGGGAATTGTGCCTCACTGGATGGTTTTTGTGCTGTTTTTCTTTTGCATATTGAATGGCACCCATCTTTAAAATTTCTTTCTGTTTGAAGGAATATTGTTTAATGGAATATAGTAAGTAAAACAGCATAAAAGCAATGCAGTTAGCTTATATAGGCAGGCAATGCATCCCATTTCTCATTCTTGTAGGCAGGCATCTAGGTACAATAGCACTGAAGGAGAAACAGGATTTTCATAAAAGATATAAGCACTTAAGCATATCAAAGACACTGGTGCATGATTAGTGCAGTGGTTACTTGCTACCCACTTCTCCTTCTGCTCTCTTCCAGAGATCTCATTTAGTGGTCCATGCTCATTCCCCAAAACCCTCTTTCCAGAAAAGCAGCAGCAGTGAGCCTCAGCAGCACAGCTACAGCCAGAGGTACAGAGATACTGGAATATAAGGATGAAGGGGTGCAAAAAATGAGAAGGGTCTGAGCTGCCTCTTATACTGGCAGCACTACCATCCCTACTGCTGCCTCTCCAGARTATTAACTGCTCCTGGTAGTGCTGTATTTGGCAAAGGGGACAAGCTAACAAGCCAGGCACACCACCTTGATTCATCTTTGATGTTGCTGTTCATCATCACTGGGAATCAATAGTTTAGGGAGACATGTTTCAGTGCCTGGACACCATGGGAAACCTCTAGGATTCGGACTGCAGTCTACATTTCATTGCAGTTATCAAATTGAGCAATCAGCTATGACCTTTGTGTGACAGACATGAATTAATTAGCTGTCTCAGGCCCTGATTCAGAAAGATATTTCAGCGCATAGTTAATCTGACGCATGCAAGCAATTCTATTCACTTCAAAGGTGTGTGCTTACAGTCTTTACTGGATCCAGGCACTTCTCAATACATAAGCTGAATTTTAATACATTCACCTCACTGTATTAACGACTGATGTGCCCAAAAGTCCACATCTGGCTCGCATGTATAGTTACTGTTAATTTAAATAAAAGATTTAAAGTATGTATTTTGCCTCACTTTCTCTTTGGAAAGGAGGAATGTGCTAGAAATTATGCCCCAGTGCTATTTCAGAAAAAAAATAAATTTAATAGACGAGTTTTCCTATGTCTCTAGGGAAATAGATCAGTAATACTCTCTTCATGTACATTATAAACACAAAGAGTATTAGGGAAATTTCAAAGGAGAACTATTTTCTTAACTATTATTTATTATTGTACAAATAATAATCACATTGTACAAATAATAATCACAACAGCACTGCTTACCATATACACAAGTGTTGTGCTGAACTGTCTTGATACTGGTTTTACCATAGTCTTGTCTCATACTTTGGACAATAGCACTCATTTTCTTATCCTGTGTCAAAGACACTCCCTGCATCTTCAAAAACAATATATAAATTAAATTCATCATCAGAACAGTAATAAATCATATTACATATTAACAAAGAAGAAATTTGCTTACAAATCCTTTTCTATTACAATGAGATGTGCAGAAAGCAGCAAAACTGTACACAGGAGTTTCTGCAGGATATGCTCAGTAATATAGCTCAGGAGTGATAGGTATCAAAATTCGGGAGGTAGGCACAGTTCCCACATAGAAACAGGTTGACTGTGATATGTGGAGGACAGAGTGGTTCACATCACTTTAATAACATACTTCCCCACTCTTTCAGGAGCAGCTGGAAAAATCTGTCTCCAAATTTCTTTGGCTAGAATGATGAATAAAAATAAATCAAGAAAGGGAAGTGGAAGCTGATCTCAACAGAGACAAGCTCATTTATATGTTCCAAAATGTACACAGTTCGGTAGAGAATATAAATGCTATTATCACTTATCATTATTCATCGTAAACTCCCTGGGGTTAATGAAGATATAGTGAACAAAGCTGACAAATGAGGAGAATCAGACCTTGTATGTACAATTCTATAAATTAGAGATTGAAAAAAATATTCCCATACAGACCCGATATTTTCTTTAAATTATGGTTTTAAAAATAGACACCAGTTGCACACTCATTCAGTATATTCAATGTCACATCTATAWCTTACTGATCTGAACGCTTCAAAGAATTTCTGCAGCTCTCCATAATTACAGCTCCTTTGTAGGTAGCCTGAATACCTTATCTTAGTCGATATATCACATCTGTTGTTCCTTTGTGGCCACATCTGAACGTTTCCTACAGAAGGCCATCTTTTCTGCCCATTACTGGTTGCATGATCCATCAAAAGGGCAGGTGGACTGGATGGGGGGAGCCGGGCGAGCTACAGGATGCTAAGGCCCATCTGCATGGCAGGAAAATGATCTTGGGAGTGTTCACTGAAGGTTCTTTTTTTCAAATGCATTGACTGGCCTGCCTCTCCAAAACATGCAGGCTGGCAGTAGCTTTGTGATTACTTCTGTCCAGTCATGTGAACACAGCCAAGGAGAACACCTTTTACAAGGAATTTCAGTTCTACCTGAAACCATTACAGAAGAGCTAGATATTACTAATATTGCTATGATCAATCTACTTGGTCTTCATACGTGCAGACACAGAGACTTAGCCTACACTATGTCCTGCTGAAAATTAATGCCTTTTGTATAAGATATGATTAAACCCAATCAATGCTGAGAGGGTCAAGCACAAGTAGAATTTTAAAACTCTAATGGTTATAGATTTTGTAAACCTATCATTCTGATTTCCATCTTACATTCAATTTCCTGAAAAGTTTAACTTTTAACAAGTAGTATTCAAGGACTTACTAAAGACAGAGTATCCCATAATCAAGCCAACTGTACACTGCAGGCAGTGAATATGATTACTTTTAGTAGAATTTCTATGGGTGATGTTCTAATATTTTAGGGTATTTCAAAAACAATTTGAAAGACTTCAGAATATAAGCATTTCCTTTGCAGCTTTGCAGCTTATAAGACTACTTGTAAAATTCATGCTGAAATTGTAAATAGTAGTCTGAGAAAACACAGATGATTACCAAAACTGTGCAGTGTTAAAATCTGGAATCTTATGATCAAACATAACTACGTATGAATGAACACTATAAATGGTAAAAAGGGCAAGAAAAATGCCTATGAGTCATCAGGCAACAGTCTTCAAAGGCATTTTAACTACGCTGTTTGGACACCGGTACCAAGAAACTCTGCACCTTAAACTAGTTGAATTCTATCTTCCTGCTATATTAGATACTAAAATAGTCTGCAGTGTTGAAAGCCCTTGTGTCACTCTTGCCAAAACTCTATGACAAAAAAAAAAAAAAAAAAAAAAAAAAAAAAAAATAAAAAAAAAAAAAAATAAAAAAAAAAAAAAAAAAAAAAAAAAAAAAAAAAAAAGATATATTTAATATTCAACCAAGTTTAATCTATTTGACACTTATTGCCAGGCCATCTTCTATGTGTTTCAAACCTGGGTGCAAGTTTGAAAGAAAACAGCCACAATCAGTATTTTCAACTACACAAATCTATGCACCATACTATGGTATGAGAGGGTTGATGGATTTAGCATCAGCCAGTTGCTCCAGGAGTTCACAACAGAGCCATTGGCTCTCAGAATGGAACGTGACTATCTGAGGTGTTTAGACCACTGACTTTGGCAGTGGTACCTGTCACGCATCCTCTGTATGCTCTGGCATCAGGAAGTGATAAATAGGACACTCTAAAAGGCAACTCTATCATTATCTTGGCTCGGTCTTAGGCAGACATAACCCTCCCATATCTGCAGAAATTATTCACCTTGTAAAAATTGTTACTAAGTGGAAAAGATCATAGTTAAAATTAAAAGTATTATATGCTAGGTAGAGATGGCAAAATGGTACCTTGCTGTAAGTTCTACCTAGGATATTCCCCAAAGGTTGATTCAGAATTGTTCCATTTAGTGAATTCTGCTGTTGTTTTCCAAGATCAGTAGTAAATAAATTATTTTTAAAAATAAAAATAGACAATAGTAGTTATTACTGAGCATTAGTCTCAAAAAACTGACCTAAAGCCTCCTGAAATCAAGACCAACTGCAATTTCAGTTGAAAGAGATTTCAGACAGGTATGAAAACCTTGTGGTTTAAACCATGTTGTTATTATTAAGAGTAACTTTCCTGAGTTGAGCTAGTTAAAATTCATTGTATACACTCTGAGAGGATAAAATATAGGTAATATTTGGCATATACCCCTCACCTCCCACCTCTTTTCCTAATGGGATGTGTTATCATAGATCATAAGGCTAAATACTAAAGAAACTGCATATAGTCAACATTGCTATTGTCTGCTCTCCTCTCTAATGAGTTTAATTACAATATATTTTAAAAACGTTACTCTTTCAAACATCAAACTGCTATTTATGATTAGTAACAGTCATCTAGGTATGTCCAGACTGAGAGCAACTGACAGCAACAAGACGTTTCTTTGTGTGTATTAAAACATAAACTTCAGCAAGAAATAGAGAGGCTGGAAGAATACTGTAGTTTCATGATCATTTTAAATGAACACTGTTGCTAAAAGAAGACAGAGGGCAGTCTGTTTCTGCCTTTGCTATTTATTCTTAATCCTCAGCTGTCCTCTCTTTCGTACCAGCACAAATGTTCACGAAGCCATACAATAAATTGGATCAAAAATTAGTTCAGGTTAAAATTAACCCAGAAAAAAAGAATATCAGCAGAGTTTTAATCTGCATCAGTTCCTTTCCAATTTACTTCACAGTGGTAGAAATGTTGAGTGTGGATAAGGACAAGGGACTGGGGTTAGAAAGGGCCTGATTGCCATTTTCAGTAGCTGCCCTGCCATGCTTATGGAACAACACCGTCGTGCTTAGCCACTGCCTTTACTATCTGACATTTTAATTGAGAGCATAGAAACATCTCAGCTAGGTTTGTCCTCTCTTGCTGGGAGCTTTAGAAGTAGAATAATTAACTGTTCCCATCCCTAAGAGCACATAGTTTCAAAGTCAGCCATACAAGATGAGAAAGGGGAAAGATAGACACCGTTTTGTAACTTGTGAATAATTCTTTGCCATGAGTTTTGCATGATCTTAAAAACTTTGCTTTAATCCCTTTTAAAATGGAAGGTTTTTTAAATATTGAAATATGGTGACTCTAATAATTATATTTGCAGGAAAGTAAACATTTAACTTTGCCCTCTGTAGCGCTCTGAAACCCAGCATACGTTAGCTGAGGCAATGTTGACAGTTCTCATTGTTACTTAATTTTGAAATTAAAGTTTTTGAAATTACAGCTTGAAATACAGCATGTTACATATAACAGAAACTTGCTTAGCCTTTAGTTCCTTTTATATTCCATAAAGGAATATAACCTTCCTGCATAACCATTCTGCAGGAAGATCCCACATAAGCATTAATATTCCCAGCAGCCTAATTCACTGGATCACTGATCTTCCCTGGTGGCATTCAAATAACAGATCAAAAGCAGTGTCAGAACCCTGACAGCGATTAACAAAATAATTGTGAATACTCAAGCAGAGATTATTTTCACTTAATTCAGTAGGACTTCAACAATCCAGCAAGACGGAAAATCACAAGTTGCACCTGAAATTAAGCTATCATAAAATTAGCTATGAATTCCATATTACTGATTTATGACTGAGAATGAATCAACAACATCAGAAGTACTCTGATTACTCAAGGAAGTTCAAATAAGAGAAAATCAGCTATTCTGCACTCTCAGGATTTTAGCCACTTGCAAACTGCTGATGTTTGGAAGTTGTCCTTAATGCCAGATTTGACTGGAACACACATTTAATACAAATAAGATATCCTTATGAATCTTTTTCTCATCCATATTCTACTGTCACCTTCACAAATCTCTCAACTGCTCATTCCCTGATTTTCATTGCCAATTAAAGAAAAAAGAGTTCTTCTTCCAGTTGCATATGGATCATCTATCTCYGTGCTTTTAGTCTTCTAGCAAAACACACAATAATCCAAGATGTGCAACTATGCAGCACAACATAACTTACATATCACAGCAGGTTAAAATGTATGAACGATTGTGTAGAATAGCAACTTTATTTTTCTTTTTAAATTATTTTTGAGCAACCTTGAGTCACAAAAATCAATTTTGGAGGAGAAAAGAGGACTATTTGGGAATCAGGATTAAAAAAAAATCTTTCATTATTATTATCACATTTTGTTTTTACACAGAGAACCAACACTATTGGTTCCTCCAGTMAAAAGACTCTGGGTCTCCGTCAGTCATGAAGAAGACAGATCAACATGTCTTTGAAATCTTTCGACAAATTGTTACAATTCAAAGAGGAAGTACACAGACAATAACAGTATTAGGTGGTCAAGCTTATATTGCTTGTGTCACATAAGTTTTCCATCCTTTGATATTCTGTGTATATAACATCAACAACTCTTCAAGTCCAAAGGAGTTGTGAGATGCAATGCACTAAAGCATATGTCTACTGAAAGTCCTACTGAGGGAGAGTCAGGACAGAAGCATCCGCTTGCCGTGGCAATCAAATGTGTAAGGGAGACTGAGCAAGCCAAGCTATGGTCCATCCTGCCATCTTAGGCACCCTGGTCCCTTCCAACTCCTTAAAAAGAGGTACGTATTAGTGCATAGGAAGTTAGACTTCCCTGCACTACTTCAAGTACAAAGCTCATAATTAGCACTAACCTTTGTGAGAAGAGCCCAGAGAATGAAGGAGGATTTGGATGATTACCATGCAATGTGGTCCTGGACAATAGCTGCCAAGTGTTTCCTTTCCTAATTTTAACATAGTGAAATAGTATGGCATTCTGAATTATTGAAGAAAGTAAATCTATATTTCCAACTTCTGCTTTCTGCATAGTTCTCTTACCTTTGGTTGTGTTGAGTGCATTCTTTTCCCTGACTTCACTATGTTGGGGAAGATGACAGATCTGCTCATTCTTGTATTTTCAGACTTGTAGGTAATTTTGTTCCTATGAAATGAGAACAGAGAAAATCAACTGGACCACCCTCAAAAGTTACATCAATATTATTTCTACTCAGTTAGGAATGATACATATTATATTCGAGGAAAGTGATATCAAACATCCAGGAAAAGAATTATATAACAAAGCCAATCAACTAAGTGAAAAAATGCACCTACTCTTACCTAATTTATCTGTGAAAGAGTATTAGACTACAGCTGTGTTCTTGATAAGATGATTAATGGTTATTAAATTTCTGTTTGTTCTTCTAGATGATATTTGGGAGTAAAAATATAGATAGTTGGAAAATATAACCTTGGAATACCTTCTGGTTACCTTTTTTTCCTTTCTCTTCAGCTAAGTATATTAAACATTTAAAGATACAATATGCATTATAGCACATATACTGTAAGATAATCTTTTATTTATTAAATGATAATTGCCTTTTTCATAGAATATACATGTTCAAAGAATCACTGACATAAAGATTCATAAGATCATCCTCAAATCAGTGCACATTTATTTTCTACAGAAGTGAGAGTGGAAACCCACTTTTCTAGCATTCACCAATCTTGACGATATGGATAACCAAACACTGGGCTGCTGAAAATTGCAAAGTACCRGTCAATGCTAATACAAGTACAGTATATACATTGGAATGTCTTCATTCTTATTTTGCTTTCTGCCAAAGTACTAAATGTAGCAGACAATTCTGTAGCAGATCTAAAGAACAGTTAACTATGCAAAGGACTACCACCTAATATTCTCACCATCTATTTTTATCTTTTATTCTAAATTTCACTGTAGCACCTTATTACCATTTCTCTAATGTTCACATACACCATCCAACTCTGATATGAGCACACTTTGCAAATACTGATGTTAGCCACACATCCTTTCCTTGCTGGAGTAATAACAATATACTGGAGTAATAATATACTGCCCTCTAGTGCTAACTTTTTGTATATTGGTACAGACATCTGTTTGTGTTCTAACTTTTGTTTGTTTRTTTGTTTGTGTACCTAACATTTTAAGTTTCTGCTGCAATAGAGATAACAATGTATTTCTGAAAAAAAAATCTGATTATAATTCTTCAGAATCCTTCATCTTAATTAATCCTGAAAGAACCAGGAGATACTCAAGTAAGATCTCTCTTCTGTTCAAGGAGGGAAACAGGCAGATGATCTGTCCGCTTTGGGTATGACTGTCTTGGCCCTAAGATCTAAGATTAAGAAAAAGGATTTGGTTGCAACAGAGGAATTGAAATGCCTAAGTATTAAACAGATAGAGATAACCTTAAGCACAATATGGAATAATTCTATCTTTTACATAGAATGTCAATTAGTCAAATTAAGTCTTTACCTGCTCTTGCTAAGTTAAGGCTGGAAAAAAAGCTACCTTTACCTTTTTAGAAATCAGAGGCACACCAATTAAAAAAGCAGGGTAGAAAAAAAAAAGAAAATGACATTTTGTATTTTCARTATCCCATTAACCAAAAGCATAGAAACAATGCATGCTCAAAGTCTTTGTTAAAAACTTACACAAGCATATTGAATATTGGATGTATGAGAACTGTAAAGATTCAGCACAGCAGACACAGATTTAATTCAAATAAGATCTGTTTTTTCACAGCTTTTGAACTTCTCAAGAAAATGATGTCACACATGAGTGGAGAAAGACCAACACTTCTTTGAAACCTTGGGACAAACTTTAAAATGCAAAGTGCAGTTGTCTGTGTAGAAGATCACAGGAAGTGGTAACATTGATTTTGCATCTTTGTGGTTTGCACTATGTTAATAGTCTGTGGGCAAAGAAAATTGAGATAATAAAATTGATCAAATATGACAGACACTATATTTACCTGCTTATAGACAGGGCACCATGTAAAGTACATCTAAAATCCTCTACCAAAATTCCAGAGAAGTTTAGGAAAGAGTAGGCTATGAAATTGCTATGCAGTTTAATGATGCAGTTGACAAGCTTAGCATTTTTGTTCCTATTACAAAAATAATCAGAAAAGGTTTGTTTCTCATTATTATATTACACAGCTCTGAGAAAGCAGTAAAAAATTCAATGTAGAGCCGAGTCTGAGCATAGAAACAAAGTTTAAATTATTTTCAAAAACTTCTAAGTAGAAAAAGATTTTATAAAAAGCATCTCTAATACTAGATTTTATCATAAAAGATCACTCACACATTACATTATCTACTCCACTAACTTATAATTCATGTATCACTACAACCAATTGTTTATTTATCCTCAACTCCCTCAATTAAATTTGTATACAGATGATTTTATTTATATTCTTAACATTTTTATTTTATGTCATGAAGTTATGTCTCTGAACATAGACAGGAAAATCAGAATGAAGACAAAATTATACAATATTCATAAAATATTGACAAACTCAATTTTAAGGAAAACTATTCTACCAAGACAAAATCTCTTTATCCATCTCTCTCCTTTTATCCGCTGTGATATTCCGACACCACAGAAATATTTGTCTGTGAATATCCTATCTCAGCTGTTATTTGAGCACCACTGAGGAACTCAAAATGTAGTGCTGTATCTAGGCTTCATAGACACAGTAAGAATTTCTCTGGCACGCTTTCTAATCTTAACAGTGACTAAAACTCCCACAGAAAATGAATGTAAGTTCTCTAAGGATTATAAATGTAGACTATACAATAGAGTTCCTGAGCATGGATAAGTCAGAAAAAATGAATGAGAAGTGGATCCAAAAGCTTTTCATTCTAATGCTGGAGTTTCATGATACTCATGTCTCCTGCAWGTGTGTTCAGCATCTTCTGAAACCTTTTATTCTAAAGCAAGAAGACCCAGACCTGCGATTGCTTTTTATTATTCTCTTTTAAATAATACTCTGTATTTTTTATTAAGAATATTAAATCTAACATCTAGTTCTTAACATATTAAAAGGTAAAAAGTAGCTAAAGTAGCAGTTCTTAAGAGCTGCTGAGCCAAAGCATCAATGTTAACTGCCAATCTGTTGTTCCTAGAGCTTAATGCAGGAACACATCTTCTGAAAAATGCCCAGTGAATCCTCATTTTCTAAAATAAGAGTCTACTGGACTTGTATGGCACCAAGAACGAGGAGAGGCAGTGGGTGTACCCAAACACATAGATTCATCCCACCAATCAGCGTTACTTAACCTTAGATTTTGTTTTGTAGGTTTCCACCAGTTTTGCTTGTCTGATGATTTCATTGTTTTTGGTAGCATTATGTCCACTCTCAAAGAGAGTATCAAGTGAGAGATGCACTGATGACATAGAAGAACATCTGGAAGTATATAATGCTGCTACAGAAATATTCAAAGAAATTTCACATTGCTGCGTCCCTAAGATTTTGCCATTTTCAATCTATTTTTTTCTTGAACTTGTCTAGGATGAAGCCTGTAAATTAGTCTTCGAGTATGGTGTCTTCAGACCAGTGGAATTTTGCAGATTATTTTTGTGATGCAGACATATCTCTATGACAAATCTGCATTCTTAGGTCCTAGCAACTAAAATGAACTGAAATGTAATGAACAGGGAGCTTTACACTAAAGAGTGGCTTCTCATCTCTAAAAATAAAGTACCCAGAGTTAAAATCAGAGCTGCCAAAGAAATCTCTCTGCTGTTCTGAAGAGGTGATATTTAGATCATACAGAGCATCTACTCAAGACAGTTATGACTTTAGAGGAGTTAGTAGCTTTATGCTTAAATAGAAAGTTATTTATGTTTGTGGACTAACTGTGTCTAAAACCAGTATTTCAATCTCCTGATACAGTACTTCAATACTCCATAAAATTCAGTAACTATGCACAGTCTTACAGTCCTCACCAAAGACTACAGAACCCAAGCAAAAACCTCATGGACTGAGCCTGACTATTGCTGTTGACTTCCAGTAGAAGTATTTACGTGCAAAAATATTTGCAGGACTGTAGCTAAAACTTAGAAATAATATTCAAAATTAATAGAAACAACTACTATGACTACTCACACATTTATTTAATTTTTTATTTTCAAAAATATGTTCTAAACAGCATTCATATTTATAATACATAAAAATCAATAAAATCCAAGTATAAGATATGCAAACATCAACTAATTTTGAGAAAAAGTGAAGAGAATATTTCCAGGAGGGCGGAAAGTGATGACTTAACTTTTTCAAGAAATATTTTTAAATCTATGACTTTGACTTGTGTTAAGAACCCATTTGAGATACTGAATTCTGTAACTGACACAGTGTTGTCTAGACTATATTAAAGCTAAGAGTCAAGGTATCAAGAGTTAAAATTACCACAAACATATATCTGAGTATAATCCATAAAGAAGCTAGTGACCCAGAGGCCACTGGGATTAACTAATTATCCAGGAGCACTTAAGGATGCCTAGTATTTTTCAGAACAAAAATTCTCTATAGTTTCAGACATGTACAAAAATGACTGTCCCACAAACAGATAATACCATGAAACTTTTACTGCCCACTGGTTTTCTGCCATTTATAAGCAAAACATCTTCCAAAGTCCTTTCCAAATACAGTCCTTCAAGTAGCATCTTGTCACCGACCATTCAACTGCTGGCAGCACTTGGATGCAGTGGTTTGACTCTTGCTAGTCTAGAGAGGCCAAGTCTAAGACATTGAATAGGTGACTTAACCAAAACATGTTTCACTGAGTTATTACTGCTTCCTGATGCAGCTGAAAATAATTTAAAAACAAAAACAAGATGTAAGAAATTCAGAGAAAAAAAATAACCATACAACTGCTGTCTTTTGATAGCTTTCATAGGAGAACAAAAAAAAACTATTCTAAAGACATTGCAAAAGGGTCTGAACAACATACCACAAAAACACATGAAAATCAGGATACCAGCCAGGCAATCTATTTTCCAGCCAATGCAGCAAGTGTAGCTCACAGTTTTAAGTAACCAGCAACACACTGAAATTAAACCAATATACAGTGCTGGACAACTACAGAACAACTGTTCCCAAAATGCAATCTGCTATGTGTTTTTTAGGAATTCCCTACAGAATCAGACAAGGGAACACAGTGTCAAGTAGGAAAAAAAGCTTAAAGGTAAGGAGACAAACAGAAAAGAAATGTTTGCAGCAAAGGAGAGTAAATAGGAAGGAAAACTTAAAAGGAAACAGGAGTCAGCATCAATATGTTTAAACATCATAAAATATATATCTTATATAATATTTTTCTAATATTATTTGTTTAGACTAGACAATAATGTACCATGCACTAGAGAGAGCGAACCTTATCTAGAGAAATGGCCACAGGACAATCTCTTGATTAAGATTTGATCCACATTCTGAAAAGTCGTTTTATTATCCTACCTACATAGAGGAGTTAAGTATGCTGGAAAAGGAAAAGAAGTATAGCAATAACTTCAAAGAATTCTAAGGTGAGAAGAGTATCCTGCATTATTAAAGGGCAGTAGTTGTTCTGAAATACTGTTTGTTTCTGTTTTTAGGAGAACTTTCTAAAAATTGAAGTCAAACAATGTATCTGTGTATAGTTAAGAGTCTTGCATATACCTGGTGGTATCCATTTAGGTTTCTTGCCTGTTACAGGACTGGATGTGCACAAAGGTCTTCCAACTGGTTCTGAGGAACTAGACATCTTCTTTTGTGTTGGCTCAGATTTTTGTTCTGTTACCCATGAAGCAGAAACTACAGGTAATAGTTGGAAAATAAGAGTGACCTTAGAGAAAACACTCTTTAACACTGAAATCATCACACTGCACAACAGTCCAGCACAACCTCTTTGAATTAAGTGAAATGAAAGTGCATGTKACTAGTGTGTCACATCTTCAAATCAACAATTTACATTTAAACAGCCAATCCTATTACACCCTGATATTTCGACTCTGGTTTGAAAATAAGCACTACAACAAAATTTTGTTAATGGTATGTCAGGTATTAAGTTTTTAGGATGGAAGAATCTTCCATCAGATCCACAGCAAATCAAAACCAAATTTAAACTTAGCGACTGCAAATGCAGACCTAAAATTAAAACACACTGTCCAGTCAGACACAAGATTAACACCAGCATAAGAATTTTCTTAAGCTACTCAGATGAAAGTAACTTGCTTTTGCAGTATAGTGAAAATTAAATCTGAAAGGTATGCATATGCCATCTTTTTCACAAGTGTTTAGTAGCACTGGCATTGTTTAGCACTCCTGTATTTTAAAATTAATATACTGAACTGCAAGAACAGGCCATGAGACTATAACAAACTTAAAAAAAATTTCCAAATCACTCACTGTTATTTGACTTTTTCTTAAAAAAATAGGTACAGTTATTTAAAAATGGACTTTTCATTCTCTTTCCTCTGCTTGTATTGTGAACAGTGTTACAGTCTGCTATAAAGCCTTTTTTTCTTTCAGAACTTTTCTCCCTTACTTTTGTTTTTACTCTGCATACAGTTAATTTTTTACCATCATCCTGCACAGTTAAGTTTGTCAGCCATTTTCATCTACTTCTTCAGGTCTTTTTGCCACAATACTTTGTTTTTAAATTTGAAAAATTATGATAAATATCAAAAAATGATTACTATGAAAAGGGAAGACATTTTTATTATGAAGAAGCCAATTTCAGATTCATAATACAAACTTGCCTGTAGTTTTAATCTTGGATTTGGGGCTTCTCTTTTCTCTATCAGCTTGCATCTTTTGTTTAGTTTCCTTTTTATTTCCGTTGGCTTTCTTCTTTTTGATAGCAAAATCTTCATCATCATCTTCACTATAAATTGAATCTTCTTCTGATTCCTCACCTACAGCAAAGAAAAGAGGTCTCAAGCTTCTCATCTCCTTACAGGTAATATAACTTAATATTACTCTAGTGTTTTCTAACTACATTTTGAACATACAGAACTAGGATGTCTTAAAGATGCA
This sequence comes from Rhea americana, assembly GCF_003343005.1. Taxonomy (NCBI): domain Eukaryota; kingdom Metazoa; phylum Chordata; class Aves; order Rheiformes; family Rheidae; genus Rhea; species Rhea americana. Next base: position 728,065 of record NW_028185506.1, on the reverse strand, counting down.
GTATAATAAATTTACACATATTTATTCACTGAACTGGGAAAGGAATGACTGCCATAAAAAATCTGTATTTACAGATTTCTCTCTATTTTAGTAACTCAACATCCAGATACAAACTGCATATAATAATGCATTTAACAGTTTAGTTAGCAATCAAAAATATTCTACAAGTGTGATATGAAAAAGTTAAAACCATTTGGCAAGACTTTTGATTTTTACATATTCTTAGTCATGAATATTTAAAATGAAAAAGATTATAAAGATTTYAAAGATTATTTTAAAAAAATCAGACATTAGCAAATCCTAAACATTATTTTCTATCAGTGGGAATATCTGGATTATCCTCAGATATTTTCTTTCACTGATTGTTTACAAATATTTTCCAATAAGCCTTGCAGTAAGGTGCAAAATAGTGACTAGAGACATATGGTGAACAGAAGAGAGATCTTTATCACACTCTCTAGGCATTCAGTAATAGGCTGCTGCCAGAAGCAGAGTATGAGGCTAGACTGACCTCCAATCTGATGCAAGCAGGGTTTTCTGAGTGTTGAGAATTAAAGGAAGGAGAGGAGGGAAGCTACATTCTTCTTTAGTAAGTTTAGGCAATGCTGACATGAAAGTCCTAACACCAGACACTTCTCTAGAGTCATTGTTTTGATGTAAACCCCAGACTACAACTGAAAAAATAAGCAGAGGCTTTTTCAGGAGGCAAAAAACATTTTTCCTGGACAAAGAAGATAGAACAAATTCCAACTGACATAGTGCAGCAACACAGAGAAACAGCATTATTTTTGCCGATTTGAGAAATTGTACAAATAAGTCCCAAGGACCATTTAAGCATTTCAGTCTAGAGTTACTGCCGTAGTGTAATTGAGACTCCATTAGCAACAATGCTTCAGTAAGGGGGAAGGGAAGATATAGTAGAACCAGTATACATCTCACTGAAAATATAATTTTAATGTAATTAATCACATTCAAAGCACATCAAAGGAGAGGATTTTTTTAGAAAAGAACGTACAAGGTAGAGACTCTGGTTCAGACTCAATAACACGCTCTCTGTCATCACTTTCCAGGGTCAGTAACTTCTTCTGTTGTGATAGAGCTTTAGCTGCTGCTGTCCTTTGCCCATGGCGTCTTTTAGGTAYGTTGTCATCTACAACCTGATTAAGACCTGGAAGACAAAAGGTGGTTAAGTAATTGCATACTTAATAAATAAATAAATAAATATTTAAGTCTTGTGGTCAAGAATTGATTTTAGATATTAATTTCTAGTTATTCAGTTACTTATTTTTGTCCTTTTTATAGAATAATATTACTTGCTTTTTTTCACGTCATTCTCATTTTTAACTGACCTATCCTGTACTTTCTGCTAGCAAAAGTCAGCAATATTTATCTGTAATCAAACCAACAAAAGGACAGAAGATCAAAAATAAGATTAGAAATATGAAAAAAATTCTTGAGTGCACAGCAAATGTTTCAGCAACATTTACTTGACCTACAAATACTTAGACATTATGGCTCCATTAAGGAGTTGAGGATATTTATCCTTAGCCTGCTGATGAAGTAAATAAAATCAGTATCTTATAACATCCCAAGTCTACTGCTTTTTCTAACTAATAATCACAAAGCAGTGGTTTTCCAATTTTAAGAYTGAGAACGCATTTTTTATTAAAAAAAGAATGTATCCTTCAAAATTAAGCATGATTTAAAATAAAGATTCTTTTCCCACATAAATGAAAACAGAAATTATTGGAAACAAAGCAAAGTGTATTTAAATGCAAATTCAAACATTTCCTTGAGAAGACAGAATATGAAAAAAACTTACATAAAAGTTCACTGTCTACACTGCAGTTGGAAAAAAACGGTCTCCCACATACATTTTCTGATTTTATAGTCTCACCTGTTTTAGGATGCAAATAAAAATAAAAAACAACAAAAAGTTAGGATTTTTAAACTATCTCTATTATAAAAAGTCAAGATTCTAAGAAATGAAAACAGTATTTTGCTAAATAAATAATTTGGTTAAAAATAGCTAAAATCTTACAAAAAAAGTTATTTTTCTCATAGGAAAATCATGAACAGAGGAAGACAGACCTAGAAATACTTATTTCCTAATCATAATACACTGAAAAAATATAGGATTTTCAGTACTTTTTATTGTAAAATAAATTACGTCATATCCAAATTTACTGCACATAAATAAAGGTTGTGTAGCTCTTTATTAACAGTGAAAAAGTTTAAATACTGAAATTAATACAATTAAAATAAGAAGTACTTGGGAAAACACTTTACTTATATTTTCCCCCTTCTTATAAAATTGGAAGTAAAAGTTCAATTATAACAAAAAATTAACTCCAGCTTTTAATTCTTGCAAAGGTTAAATCAAGAAAAATCCTTTAGTATGCAAAGCATACAGTGTGACAGTCCAAGTCTAATGTAAATGATGCTGAATTTTCTAAAGTTTAAGTTCATATTCACCATATGAAATTGAATCCTACTCACTTCCACCCCTACTTAAATTYAATGGAGGACTTCCAGTTACTTAAATGGCTACAAAAATCAGGTTCTATGAAGGAAAGCTATCATTTACCAGAAAACTTTATCCACCTAAGCGTTCAATATTTGAAATAAAAGTTTAGTGGAAATTTCTGAATAACATCATAAACATCATTCAGTATACTACATGCTTTGGAAAGACTGAAGTACATATTTTGGAGAATAAAAGAATTTATTTTAAAATTATTTAAATAAACAAATTTAAATTTAAATAAATATATTTATTTAAATTAAATTTATATAAAGTCCTTATTCAAATTTCCAAAACTTACAAAGCGACCACTAGAAACATAACTTGGAATTACGATAAACTGCATTATATGAGCAAGGAAAAGCTTAAGAAGGAAAACGCTAACATGCATTGAATTGTAAAATAACCTTGTGCTCCTGAATTTTTCACCTCAAGGACATTTGCAGATGTTTCTTTGACAGACAAGGCTAAAGCAACTTCCAGATCTCTTTGGTAAAGTTTGTCATCCAAGGATATCCTGAAAAAGTAAACATGCTACATAATAAAACCATGAAATGAGTGCTACAGAGCTATTTCTGACTCATGAAACTTTGAATTCAAATGCTTGTACAAAAAGTAACATGCAATACATACTTTATGACATATCATACTATAAATTACCTCCTGGAAAGTCTCAGAAATTCAGAGAACACCCTTATATTTAAAGCACACCATGCTGAGAAGTATGATTATTATGAAGCACTGTACACATTAACTAATAACTGGTATTGGAAAATGGTTTTACATTTGCTTGAAATAGTGTATTGAACTGGAATATTTATACAAAATATTACCATCTAAATAATCAGAATATTATTTTTTTCATTATTTTCTATTGAACTTTAAATACGTTCTTTTTTAATCAGACAAACTTGTCTTTATCTTTCTCAGTCTGGGATCCTAGGAGATCTGAAATATTTCAGAACTATTAATATTGTTTTGTACTGTAGAAATACCAAGACATGATCAGATACCAGCTTTCATAATACAGATTACAAACTATACTATTACAAAATATTACTGCTTTTGTACATATGCAGGCAGTTTTCTGGAGTTTTTTGGAACTTACATGTAAAATTTAGCTCACTACTTAGGCAAGTTTTCTTGACTCCAGGTGTAATTGTAATATCTTTGATTCACAAGTGCACCAATAAATCCCAAACCTATCACACCAACATGTTCGATCTTTACTTTTGTATGTTTAAAATTCTAGAAAAAAAAGAAAAAAAAAACTAATATTCCTGCTGAAATCCAGCTTTCTACTTCACAAACAGCTAACCAAATCTCAGCATCTTTCACCTTTTACTGGGCATCTCCTTTTGTGATGGAGTCGATTCTTTCTGTGGCTTTTTCTGCTTTTCTTTTTTCTCGTTCTTCAGTTCCTTGAGGTGTGTTCTGGATTTTTTGCTTAGCGGTGCAGCTACACAGGCAAAATCTTCATCTATTGAAGAAACAGTAACAAGCTTTAACTAGTTTTCTCCTATAATATTCTTCCACATGGCAACAAGAAGTCATCCAAATTAATTTCATCATACACTGAGAATACACCAAACAATAGCACCCATATAGACCCATCTCAAATTAACTGTATTTTTAAAGAAGCAGCCAAGTATAATATTATGTTCTTAAAAGTATTTTAAATGAAAACTTAACATCATCTCTTTTGCATATACTTCTACGAGGTGATTATTTTAATTTTTATTACTAATATTTCAATAAAGCTTCAATCTCCAATGTTTTATCAGATTTCCAGTAACTGGAAGTTCACTTTTTGATACATTGAACAATAATAATTTTTAACAGTAATGACTGTCAATAATTATAGCTTTTGGTATTTTGGAAATTGTTCCGCTAAATGATTCTCACTGAAAAAAAGTAGTTTGCTCCACTTTTCTTACCATTTTCATACTGTTTCTTACCAAATACAATGTATTTCTCTAGTTTTCATGGAAAATAGAGGGCACGAGAACTGCCTTTCTTCTGACTGAAAACATTGCAGATCATAGTGTGAAATAAGGGAAAGTAAAATAATTTTTCAGTGCTCTTCGAATGATACAGAACCCTATATAAGATCACTAACACTTCTAAAGAAAACCATCTTAAAATGTCTTTAAAAGATATCTTAAAAGAAAACATATCTTAGAAGAAAGCAGACTAGACTCTTTAATATTAAAAATGCTCACTCATAAACTAAGAGAAGTTGTAGACCATGTTTAAACTCCTGAAACTATGACACTGGGTTATCCACACGACTCTCATGGGACCTTCAACATAATTGACTTCACCTCACTTCAAACTCTTCCCTTAAACCTGCAAACAGTGCAGGAAAAAAAAATCATGAAAGTAACCAAATTCAGTATGTAAAATGTGTGAGATGGAGAGAACTTAGAGGCAAAGGAGAGCTCTAATGACAACAAGTAGCTTGCAGACTATTTTTCATTTCACTAAAACTCTAAATCTGACCTATGTATGCCCAAAATCCATCATGACACAGAGTTAAGGGAAAAATATTACATCCATGTACAGATGAGTGAAAGTATATATTGAGTTACAATCTTGTGAACTGATCATCCAGAGGACATCAAATAAGTACTTATCATTGAAAACTGAGGTAAGGAAAGAAATCAGTTTTCCTGCAATAACAAGACACAATGTATTCACCAGTGCTATCACATCCTGTTCTTACGCTCTGGCTTGCAGTCATCTTATCCTTCCTGAATTAAGGTTTTTAAAAATGTGCCTAGACTACTTCCAGAAAAAAYAATAACAGCTTTGTCACTGAATTAATTCATTAAAAAAAAAGTCATCTGCCAAAATGTTGGTGGCTGCATTACTGTTTAGCTTTTTCGGTATGTGTAATGACAGACCACTTACCATCACTATCCAGATCTCCAAACTGTGAATAGTCAACAGTTTTCTTGTTCCTGTGGCAAAAACATATACCCTTAATGCTCTTGGATTCAGAATCTTGACTTGTTAACGCTCAATTTTGGGTAAATTATGAGAAAAAAAAAGAGAGAGAAAGAAAATAAACACTGTATGCTCTAATCTATGCATAATTATTGCTATTGAAATGTGCTTTCCATGCAGCTTTTAGGTTGCATCCTACTTCACACTGCCATTAGTCTAGGTGTTGCTGGGGCCTGAAGAGGCACAGGCTGATCTCTCAGAGGGGCTCAGGGGTAGGCTGCTCTTGGTGGGACACCGACCTCTCGGCTCCCCCACCCAGGTCTGCTGCTTCTTCGGGGTACGAAGGCAGACTGAAGGCTCACGGGGAGGCCAGCGCGGCCTCAGCCGACTCGAGGACCAGAGTCGCGTTCAGCTGGAAGGCGAACACCGCAGTCCCGTCCGCAAGCCTCACTGGCTCTGACGGCGCCCCACAGACCGCCGGGCGGCAACGGCCGCCGCGCGCGCGCGCCGCAGCCTTTTGAAGAAACACCTCCCTGCGCCGTCTGCACTTCTCGGGCGGGCGACCGCCGAGATAGGGGCTATCCCCGCCGCCTCCTCCGCGCTGCGCGGGGCCGCCACACGCACCTTCGCATTGGCCGCGCCATCCCCCCCGCGCTCCACTCCGCAGCGCGACGGGGCAGGAGCGCTGCGTCCGATGACGACACTGCTTCTCCTCCCCGCCCGGCGCCAGCAGCAAAACCAAGGAGCGGGTCTGGCCGCCAGGTCAGTACATTCGCCACGATGCAGGCGGCTGAGAGAAAAGGCGGCGGCGGCGGGCTCCCCGCGGCCGAATCTGCGCCTGCGGACGCGCAGGTTAGACAGGAGGGGCGGGAGCAGGCCCGCGTCACCTCTTTCCTCCATCCCCGCGCGGGAGCTGGCCGCCTCCGCTCCCGTGCCGGCCTCCCCGCCCGGGACTCAGGTGAGCCTAGAGGAAAGGGGGCTTCGACCCTGCCTTTCGCGGCAGGGGTAGTGGCTCTTATCCCTTGGGCGCGCTCTCCGTTGTTGGCCTGCAGCGGGCCGCTGCTAACGGCCGCTGAGCGCCGCCTGCTCCCAGGCGGCAGCGCGGCCCGTGACCGCACGGCCCCCCCAGGACGAGTCCCCGAGCCCTGGCGCCGCTGCGCAGGGGCCTGGCGGTATTTTGCGGTGTCGATCCTGCCCCTCAGCCTGAAACCCCACAGTTTAGTGACCTCGAGCCTGGGGGGGGGGAGGGTTGTTATGGAGTTTGCGGGGCTTCCGTGAGGGAGCRCGAGCAGGGTCTTTTCCGAACGTTTCCCATCATCTGCCTTTGCCTCTGCTTTCTGGTAACGAGAGCTGACGCTGGTTTTCTTAGCGAGGGCCGCTGAACCTGGCATCTGAGAACCTGTGATGGACTTAAGGGCTCCAGCGCTGCTACTGTAGAGGAGATTTGTCCCATTCTCAGGAACAGGTCAGGTACTAAGTTGCACTGGGATCAGAGAGGAGGGCACTCATACCATCCTTTCTCTTCCCCATTAAACCTAAGTTTTGCCGTGAAGTAGCACAAAAATATTTATTCAACAAACTGAATGGCCTCAGTTTGGTTTCCTTGAGTATTTTTGTTGTAGTTGTTGTTAGTCAGTCTTTTTCCAAATTGTAGATGTGTTCAAAATAAAAACCCTAAAAATGGTCCCATGGGTTTGACTGGAAAGTAAATTTTTTTCTCTCTTCTTTCATTTTCTGGTTTTCATTTATTGGACAGTGGATTTTAGCACGGGAGAGGTTTCAGCTGCAGTAATGTGTCTAGTTTTGCATATAATGTTCAAAAAAGAGAAATGTAAGTGAGCTGGAGGAGTCCTAGTGGAGAGAAGAAGAGGTATGATACACGTATGTGCTCCCATAGCATAAACTTAGGCTATATCTTGCTTTTCTTTTAGATTATTATTAATTAGATATTTTAAAGGTAACAAAAACCATCCTAAAGCATGTCAAAGTTACAAAATCGTAGAGAAAAAATGATCATTACCTTCCCCTCCCCACTGATCTCCTCCCTGTTTAAAAAGTGCCTGTCTGGGCAAAGGAGGAAATAAAGTCCTAATGAATCCTACAAGGATTTCAGATTTTGAGAGGTGCATATCAACAGATACAGGGCTTCAGTTAAAGGTTAATTAAGGTGATTCCTTCTGTTCTGGTCTTGCATTCAAGTGAGGAGACTTATAACTGCAATTTGTAAGCATAACTACCTAAATTTCTGTATTGATACACTCAATTATAGTTTGGAAGCACTCAGCATTTTGGAAACTGGTATTCATATTTCAGCTCTTACCTATGGACATTGAAATTGAAATTTAGATGAATATTTATAAAAAATTGGTTCTTAAATTTTCTTGCCAAAACAAGTTAACAAACCTTTTTTTATATGTTTTCATTGCTAATGCAGGAAATTATCTCAAGAAAATGAAGTCGAACAAAGGAAAGGCCTGTACTAGAGAGAGAGACTTTGTATACGAGTTCAGTGCTGGAAATCAACATTCAGTGCTTACAGTGCCTCTCAAATTCCCTGTGCAAGACAACATTAGTCACCTGCATGGACGTTTAATGCTTCTGCATAATCTACCATGTGTTATAGAAAACGGTAAGAATTGATTTTGTAAAATAGTGTCACATATAGATATATATATGCATATATGTATAAAATGTCTTATAACATGTTTTAATAAAGCAAAAAAAAAAGTTATTTGCCAGCACTGTCTCTAAATTTTTTTAAAAAATCAGTACCTTAGTGAAAAAGACTGCTAGTATTAGCAAGAGAGGTGCCAAGTAAAAGGCTTTCAGAAAAACTGTATGTGTTTGCTAGATGGTTATTGATATTTCTGTTGAAATTGTTTTGTTGATGGAACATTCTCATCTTGTTAAGATAGACCTGAAGCAATCACTTAATAAGTTCATAGAAGAAGAAACTATAAAAGATTACGACAGAGAAGCTGAAATGGCTCTGGAAGCTGTAAAATCGGGAAAAGTAGATATAAACCAGTTGGCAGATACTTGGGCTAAAGCTTATAAAGAGGTAAGACTGAAAAGTTAATATTCAAGCTGTGCTTTGTATGATCATGTGTATGCATGAGTGCATACACAGATGTAGTTACCTCTGTAAAGATGTGAAATTACATTTAAAGTCACTTCTGTTGATCAGTTCATATTTTTTTATCCAAAAATTATCACTGAATCTTCATCCTGTATGTTCTTAGTCGAGTTTTTACTGAATTTATCTTGTTACTGTTTAAAAGAAAAAGTAGTGCAGTGAAAAGATAAAAAACAGGTAACTGACTAGTGATAGTGAAACAAAAATAGATCCAAGGGTTGTGGTGTATTTGAATCAAAACAAAAGATAGTAAGGTGGTACTCCTACTTTCTCATAAGGTTGCTTACTACACAGGATAGGGATATTTCAACTGAACTCAACGTACTGACTTGATTTGATGCAGACTTAACTATGCCTGAAGTTGCTTTGCTTTGGCTGTTCAGCAAATCCGAAAAATAGCTGTGAAGACTGCAAGGAGAAAGTGAGTGGCTAGAAAAAACTTATTAGCTCATCTCCTGCGTTTATGCAACTATTTTATGCTATTTAGTGCTGTTCAGGCTTTAGCTGGAGTAATGTGTCCAGTTTTGCATGTAGTGCTCTAAGAATGTAAATGAACTAGAGGATTCCTACTGGAGAGAAAAAAGAATGACAGAAATTATTAGCCTCTGAGGAAAAGGTTAAAGGAATTGGCTTTGCTTGTCATGCAATAGAGAAGAATATTGCGAGAAGCTTAAGTGTTCCAAAACATAAATATGTGTTATAAAGAGAATACGCAAAGAATTTTTTGCCTTATTGAACATGAACAATATGATATCAGCTTAACCTTCAGGAAAGAAAAACTGTATTGGGTGGAGTTGAGAATGTGGCAAACTATTGAAAGAGTTTACCTTCTTTTCTTTGCTAGAGTTTTCTACTGATTAGGCAACACTTTTACTGGTTAGACAACACTTTTTCATTGTTTGCATGATACAGGCATACTTGCAATCTTGCCTCAGTATAAGGATTAGGTTTAGGTGATGCATTGATATTTCTGTCCTACACTTCAGTGATACCGTCTCCATTTTTCAGCTGAATTAGATGGAAACAACTGCAGAAGTAAGGATTGTTTTCAGTTTAAAAGGGCTTGCAAAACTGGCATCTTCGAGGCATTTTTAGTTCGTTAAAATTTGTTTTTCTTAAGTCGTTGTTCAATAACTTTAAGTGACACCTGAGCTTATCCTTCCTTTTTTAGCAAGGTATTTCTTGCACAGTTGTTTTAGGCCCTTTTAAAAATTGATCAGTTGGGAATGTTATAGTTGAGAGATTCTTGACAGAACCTTAAATACTTAAAAATAGGAAGAGCTAAAATCATTGTTCTTTCCAAGTTAGTAGTGGCTGAAAATGTTTAATTCCTCGCAGGAGTCAAAACGTGTAATATTTCTGCTACTGGTTGCTTTGAAAGACAAAGACTGTGGAAAGAAAGGAAGGGGGAAAATGTTAAAAGCTAAAGTAGAATACAAAGAGCTCAAATTAGGAAGGACATCATTCATGCAACTTGAAGGATGTGTGGTAGTGTGAATGCCCAGTAGGTTACTTTATTAGGGATTCTTGTTATATGTCCTTAGATGTATCATATGGTTTAAAAGCTCTTATAATTTTTAGACAATGCTAGAATATGCAAAACCTGAGGAAACCAGTTGGGATGAAGATTTTGCAGATGTTTATCATGATCTGATACATTCTCCAGCCTCTGAAACACTGTTAAACTTGGAACATAATTATTTTGTTAGTATCTCAGAATTAATAAGCGAAAGAGATGTGGAACTGAAAAAACTCCGGGAAAGGTATTCTTTTTTTAATGCCTTTTTAATGTCTCTTGTTAATGTCTTTTTAATATCTTGAATATCTTAAATGCAGGTGCATACCGCTGGGTTTATACAGCTCATATGACAATGTATGTCGACTTTATTTGATAATAATGTAATCTCTGCTTTAGTTTTGTGTTTCTCTCTTTAAAATTAGTCATGTAGCCTGTGTTACTGGAGTCAACTATCTTGTGCTCTTCTAAGTCACTAAAAACAATAAAAGCTAAAAAACAAAGTCTGTGTGCCGTAGCTCTTGTGCCTTTACTATAATGTAATACGAATGAAAAACTGGAAGTTCCACAGCATGGAAAGATGAGCAAAAGATTTGAACCAGCTCCAATTCAAAAGCTGCTAAATTAGGAATTTGGGACTATATCTGATCGGATTATATCTGATCTGGAGTTCCCTAGCTTGAAAAGCTGTAGGTGGCTGTTTTGTCCACATGGGGGAGCAAATACAATGCTTTTTTCAGTGAGATTAAGTAGATTAAGGAGGATGAATGTACACAAAAATGTATAGATACAAACACTGGAATGCTTATGAGATGCCAGAATATGCTAAGAAAGTATGTTTTAGTGTTCCAGGCGGCAGTACTCCTCTTACAATGTGAGCTTAAAATAACAAATTACAGTGGATATCTGCTTCTATAGCTTCTTTCCAGTGTTCTTCCAAACTGAATTTTACATAGCTCTGATTTGGAGATAAAAATTGCCAGTGATGTGTGATTGCATAAAATTCTTGCTGTTTATGGGACTGTTGTCTCAGCTATGCATGTAGAAGAAAGAACACTTAGTACTAAGAGTAGTAATCTTGTAGAGTTCTAATTGAGTGTAGCTGTGTGTTGACTCCAGTGAAATTTATTGTGTGTATTTGACATAATCATGAATATCCATCAATTGGTGGCAGCTGAGGCAATCCCAGATGAGCTATAAGTGTTGTTCTGTTTACACAGAAGTGTATTTGGAAGCCTTGACTCTAAATTTTTTTGTGGATATTCTGTGCTAAATCTGTGCTAGGCTAAAGTGATTCATTGCTGGAGAACAGAGTGAATGCAAAAGAGGGAGTGAAGCCAGGGACTTAAGAAGATAAAGGAGGGACAAAGTATTGGATGAATTGGTGATAGCAGGGCAGCACTTCAGTTCTAGCTTCTGTTGTTGAATGTAGTTTCAGTTGGAAATTAATCTGTTAAAACAATAGTGTATTTGGCTTATGTATTTGGCCCACTTCCTGGTCATTACATGTCGTATCATCTGTATTGGAGAAAAAAAAATCAAAGAACTAAATAGGTCCTAAACAAAACTTATCATTTCAAAACAATTACTATATCTAGATTATGACATCTAGCTGGGGACAGAGTTAAAACCTTTGATTTTTATGTCTGTGTTCTTTAATGAGCTTTTGTATCTAGGAGTTTAATTTGATATTTTTGGGGGCTCTAAAATTCTTAAAAAAATACAAGGCTTGCTTTTTATAAAAGTAGCAGCTGTTTTAAATTGAAATATGTAAACACTTAACTGGATGATTGAGGGACTACTATGAAACTGAATTTCAGTAAAGGAAAAATATTCTTGATGTACTGGGAGTGAAAATTTGATATGTTTATGTCCAGTGACTTTTTAATTATTTTTCTAGATCAAATCATTAACTCCTCAAAGGAGTAAAATAATGAAAAATCCATAACATTGGTAGTATTAAATGTCCAACTAAATAGCCATTATAAAACGCTGTTCACTTATTGTAATGTTTTACAGTCCACACTGAAGTCACTAATGCTCCACTTGCAGGGCCATGTTTCTCTTCCAGACCCCTACCCCAGTACACTCAATGTAAAGGGCTGCTTCTGCTAAGAGGAGCTGCTGATTATTTTTTTTCCATGTCCTGACAGGACAAGAAAGAGTGTAACTGAACTTCAGCAAGGAAAATTTGGACCAGGTATTAGCAAAAACCCTTCTAATGGTAAGAATAGTAAAGCACTAGAACAGAGTGTCTGGAGAGACTGTATTCACTTCTTGTGAATATCTCAGAGAACAAACTCTGATAAGCGTGTGAATCCTGATTTTAAAAAGAGCAGATGGACAAAATATCACTGAAGGTATCTTTCAGCTATATGTTCAGTTTTGTATCTGTGCCTCTGACGAGCATTGAGCAATTGACTGATAAAATTGATCATCGTATCAGTGACTGTATCAACAACAATTTGTGTTCTTCTGCCAGTTTGTGAAAGGGTTACCTGTTGCAAATCTTCATTGGCTTCTCTTTCAGACAAGGAGCAGAAATGGATAAGGTGATGCAGGAGCTAGGGAAATCACTAACAGACCAAGATGTAAATTCATTAGCAGCTCAGCATTTTGAATCTCAGCAGGTAAACTAAGTTCAGTGGACTAGAATAGATCCTACAAGTAACTGTCTTAACAAAACCCAAAGCACTCAGTTTATCACTGTCTGTTTTTAGGATTTGGAGAACAAGTGGACCAACGAGTTAAAACAGTCTACTGCTATCCAGAAGCAGGAATATCAGGAGTGGGTTATAAAATTGCATCAGGACCTGAAGAATCCTAACAATAGCTCCATCAGGTATTGAATTCTACTGTGAACTTCACTTCCATCTGTAGTAATTTAAAGAGTATGTAAATAATTTATATACTCTTTCTTTAAGAATAATTATTTAAACAGGATAACGTTTAGAGAGGCAAATAAAGGCAAATAAATCATGATTAAATCTATACTTCTAGAAATTTCTTCTTAGTACTAATGTACTAAATTTTATCCTGAGCTGTGTAGTTTTTTTGTTTTTGTTTTTTTTTCTCTCCCTCTGCTACATTTCACCGTACTTTCTATTATCAGTTAAGGAGGCTCTGCAGAGTAATTGTAGTTTAATAAACTGTAACAACCATCACAAATTTTGAGTTAATAAGCTTCCTTTTTATGTGTATATCACTGAAGCATAAAAATCTTGGGTTTTTTTTAGTGTGACCACTTCTGCTGAGAGTTTAAAGAAAAATATTTTAACTGAGGAAATACCAGGGAAATCAGTAACCACTACCTTTGCTGCTATTTGAAAACTAGGAAGTAAAACCAGATGCTTTCTAATGTCTTGAGTTAGTAAAAGAGTCTTTTTGAATAGAGCGTGAAGGTGGGTGTAAAAAGGAATCTATGGGAATCTTGACACCCTTGAACAAAATGAATGCCAGTGGTGAGAGGGTACAGGCATGGAACATAAAGGAAAGTGATGAAGGATTTCATGTTTTCAGTTTTTCCTTTGGAGAGAAGAAGGCAGAATATATGGAACATGAAGAGAGAGAAGAAGGGAAAAATACTAGGATGTTGTTTTGTTTAGATTTCTCACCTGATGTTGATTTACCTCTTTCCTGCTAGTTTGTTAACACTGCAGAGAGTTTAATTTGGCTTTTCTAGCTTCCTATTTTGTGAGAAAAATCTTAAATCTAGCAACTTCATAGCTAAGGTTTTAGGTATTCTAAATAGGCTGAGAAGTGCTCATTTTCATCTCATTCCTATTTTCCTATCGTATATTATAACAAGGTATTCTAATGTTTGTTGCTTGATCTCAAAATGCTTTAAAAGGAGACTGGTAATGTAAATGGAGTCTACTATTCCTGCTCATTTTTGGATGGAGTGCTATAAACACAAGACCTCAGATTAACAGAGTTCATTCAGATAGGCTTAACCTTTTGGCTTCCAGAGATTAATTAAGCAAACTTTTGGATCACTTTTGTAAAATGTTGCTGTCTTAATGAGAAACCTACTGAAATGTATATTATACTCTTTGCTTATTTTAGTGATGAAATTAAGGTTCAGCCCAGTCAATTGAGAGAATCTGTAGAAGGAAATGGAAGAATTTATGAAGAGCAAAGACTGTTAGAAGAAAGTTTTACTATTCACTTAGGTAAGTAAATAAACCAAACATAACAAATGCTAATCACAGTTAAGCTAAATGCCAAATAGTAAGTAATAAACAATAGCTCTAAGCTATGTATTATTTACAATATTAAACTGCCTAAATATAGTATACACTTTGTTTTATTTGTTGTACACATATGTAAGAAAGATACAGTACTATATATACAATGTTAAACAATGTTTAGCCAGCTGAAAAATACTTCATGGAAAACATCCTACAGGCATGTTTTTATCCACTCTAGCAAGGTGACTAGTGTAGAAAAGCATGCTAACATCAAAACATGCAGTGATTAAAAAACTACATTTTAATTTTTGATATGGTTGATAAGAAAAAAATGGGAGTTAAATTGAATTCTAGTGATAAATTACCAGGAAAACAAATGCTTGAAATACTTACTCTACATTTATGCAGTAGAGACTTTTTATGTTTTCTGTGCTACCTGCATTAGTATTTCTTCCATTGCCTTATAGGGGAAGAAGGCTCACTTCAGATATAGATCTGCCTCCCTTTGACAGAGTGAAAATGCAGTATTTTCACACACTGTCTTGTTAACTGTTGATATGAATATAAAACTGTATAAATGATTTAGAACCTTCCTTGAGTATTATGAGTTTTATTGCTCTTGTACGTCTTTTTCACAAGACTTTGGGAAATGTTCTGATCCCTGCCATTTTAATAACAATCCAGAGTTTCTTGCCGTACTGTATGTATTAAAATCATTTATATTCCACGAATCTCAGAATTTGCTTTCCRTACAGGAGCTCAGTTGAAGACCATGCATAATTTAAGATTACTGAGAGCAGATATGTTGGACTTCTGTAAACACAAGAGTAATCATCGAAGTGGAGTAAAACTTCACAGACTTCAAACTGCAATGTCTCTCTATTCAGCTTCTCTCTGTGGCCTGGTTTTATTAGTCGATAACCGTATCAGTTTGTATAGTGGCATCAAAAGAGGTGAGTCCTCTAAATGGGTGTATTGTGTTAGTGAAGACAAATGTTGCTCTGTAACATTTGCTGTTTTCTCTCACAAAAGGTGTTCCTTGTAAAATTAAAATTTACTGAAGGCTCTCGGTCTTTTGCATGTGATATTACAAAAAGGTAACAAAAATAGGATGAGGTATGCAAAAAGAGGTAAGGATAGAAAAAGTGAGAGTTGTGCTAAGTAGCTTGATCTCAGATATGCTGTTATCTCCCTGGCCTCTATCCTGACTTTTGCACTCAGAAGTACTGAAGTGTTTTGAGTGGACAATGTGACGTTGATTTGCTTCTCTTAGACCAACTGACTTTCAGTGGGGCCTTATGACTCTCTAATGTCAATCTAGCGTACTTAAATCTGTTTGCAAAGATTAAAATTCAGTTCTTAAAGCTAAGCTTTCAAATTGATAGTAAATGTCTTTAAATGTCATGTGTGTTAAAAATCTCCAGCATCCTGACTTCCATAAAAATGAACAGTAGGCGCTGGAAAAACTTGATGCATAGGTGAGGGGGAAAGTAGCCCAAGGTACACTGATACACTATAAAAATAGGTTTGTAAAGGAGAGCGGTAAAAATTACAGTTGCATGTCTACTGTTTATTGTTTCCAGGTTGCTTTAATTCTAAAATTATTTTCTCCTACTCAGTTATATACTTTACTAAATCTAGGGTCATCAAGGTAAGACAGACATTTCAGTAATACTGTTAAACACAAAATGAAACCTAGCAGCCACCAAATAGATCTTACAGTCACAGTAGGAGGGAAAACAAGGGGAAATGAGAAAATATATCGTGATCTCCAAAATGCAATTCTCAAACTTTGATTTCATTGAATTCCACCGGGATTTTGGCAAACTTAACTGTGGGCACCTTCCACAGCTGTCTGACCCATCCTTCTTCTTTGTAAAAATGTCAGAGAACTGAATCACTGTCATGTCTCAGCTCCTTTGATCTAGATGGATGTATTATGCTACACCACCAATGAAGATCTGATTGTACAAAGACCCCAAACCACTGTAGGCAGCAACTGAGGTGTGGACACTTCCCCCTCCCTCCCTCAGCTTCTGTCACCTCTGTGGTGAGAATGAGAGCTTTTAGCAGAGGGCAGTAATAAACATCTTTGAAAGAAGAGGAGAGTCTGCATCTTGAAATGTTAGAGCTGTTTGTTGCAAGAACACTATTCGGAATCAATTCTCCTTCCCAAAAGGCCATTTAAGAAATAGACATGCTAGAAGGTTGAATGGTACATAAAGTTGACAAAAACACTAATACTTCAGTACTGTTATTTAAATAGAGCAGTAATGGGTTGTGCACTCAAAGTTTCTGGGTTGCAGAAGTATAGAAACAGTTTTCTGCTCCCATTTGAAAAAGAAAAACACAAATCTAGTAGCCCCTATTTTGTGATGGTCTAGAAAATCCCTCAAACCTCTGTGGGATTTGCAAAGCTAGTTGACTTGAATGAGCCTCATGTGAGCACAGAGTTTATCCAGGTGTTTTACATTGATTTAAGAAACATCAGTCACTCAGATGGCACTGAACAGGATAGGGCTGCAGTCCTACAAAGTCCTGCAGTTTACTTGGTTGGCCTTGTTTGTTTAGCTCCATCCTGAATAAACTAGCATACATGTTTAGTATGTTTTGCTAGTTCTATTGTGTCCTGCAAAAGTCTTGATATTGCATTTTTGGTTAAGTCTGTTATCCAAAAAGAGTTCCGTTTGTCTCAAAGTTCAGGATTAGTGTAAGTATTTGCAAGACTTGAGAGCTACGGCTATAATGGTTTTCAGGCAGTCTTATCTCTTCCAAGTTGATGCTTTTGAAACTGGATCTTGATAGTACTTGGAGCCTGTAGGCATCTCTAGGAAACAGCCTTGAGCAGAAAATGGAGATCTGATACATGATCATGCATCATTCTACTTTCATTCAGACTATTTTTCCAAGCTAGATGAATAGTTTCTTTTATATACTTCATATTTATACATTGCTTGGCACAACCAGTCTCATACAGTAGCTCTTCAAATTCCTTATATAACTTGGGTTTTGAGCAGGTATAGTATACTTACTATAAACAAATGATAAGCTACAATAGAGTTAATTGTAACTTAAGTACAAGCAAATAAAAAAAATTGTTGTTTCAAATAAAATGTTTTCTGCATTTATTTTTATATTGATACCCATGACAGACATGATCTTATATGAACTGCTTTTTTGCTCAGTTTTGGACATCAGAATTTAATAAAGCATTTTATGTACAGATTTTTACAATGGAGACTTAATCTAGAAAGATAAATTATATTAAGACTTTCTCTATACCTCACCTGTTCCTGTAGCAGCCTGTTCACAGTAGTTACGTGGTGCTCTTCAGATAGGCAACTGGAGTACATTAAATACTTAAAGGAGGTTTAGAGCATGTACCTCAAAATGGGAAGCAAGTAGCAATTGTGTAGTGTAGTCCAGCTTCTTGCTAATGGCTTGCTTTGGCTTCTATTGGCTTGCATGGAAACAAGGTTGAATGTTGAKGGGAATAGAACACCAGTCACAGAAACAATATGATAAGATCCTAATTATCCGTATAATTTTTCRAAATTTAACATCAAACTTCCTTATCAGGAGAAGGAACTTGCATCTTTCCACCTCATAGTACTTTTCTTCAGTTTCCAAGTCTGTGTTTTGAGAACTAAAAGGAAAAAAAAGTATTTCAAGCTTTCCAGATCAGTTGTTTATTCATTTAATAAATAGTTCTCATTTTATAAAACAAGTAGGAWTGCTGTAGTGGTTGAAAATACCTGCTACATATGTTTTAATAAAGCAACTCAGACTGAAGAACTATTATTAGCAGACAAAATCATTTTTAAAGCACAGCATAGTAAGTTAATGCATATATTTTATTACTGTTGCTTTTGTTTGTTTGATCTGTATATGTGGTTTTGCTGGAAGATTAACAGCACTGTTTGAAGATTTCTTTCCAACTAATCCATTCACTTCAAAAAATGTTCTAGCTCTGCCATAAACTATTTAGGATTTAAAGTGGAACACAGCAAGGGGTTGATTGGTTTGTTTGTTTTGCCATTATAACTAGCCTTCCTTGAACAATAGCACAGAATTATGTAATGTTGCCAAACACAGTTTGTGATGTGAATTTTGATCTTTTTTTTTTCTCCATAGATTTTGCAACTGTTTGCCAAGAATGCACGGATTTCCATTTTCCTGGAATTCAAGAACAGCTTGAAATTATCCAGAAGGTTGTACTTAAGGCCAGAGCTCAGCGTAGCAGTAAGTCGAAAAGACATCATGGTCAGTGCCAACCAAAATTACTTTTCTTGAAATAGAATAGTGGTCAACTGAATATTTGTGGTTATGGTCAAGTTGATTTCACTTTATCTGTAAGTTAGAACATCCCATTTTATAGATAAGGAAACTGAAATAAACACAGACAAGTCTACATGAGGTTCTCTGTTTGCAGATAGCCTGTTCACATATGTTTCTGCCATAACAGACATACTTAAAAAAAATAAAAAGAGACTGAGTTTCTGATCACACTATTATAGCATGGAAAATATTTAGGCCTGTTATACTTTTCCTCTTCTGCAGTTTAAACTTTGTCTGTAGCAATATACAGACATAATCTGACTTGACTTTTTTTTCTTTCAATGTAAAGCTTTAAAGTTTGCAGAAGAGGAGTTGGGACTTCTTCCCTTCCTTGTAAATGAGTACTGAAAAATGTATACTTTTTAGTAGTGGCCAAATCCTTATGAATGGTTTACTTTGCTGTTATATTTACAAATAGCTGGGAAATTTTCTGACCACATGCTGTTAAGGCAGTACTTGTACATCATGAAACTTTGTTTTTCTTGCAGAGACCTGCTTCTGTGGTTTAAATACGTCAGTAACATGAATAGATTCATAAGAGTACATAGAGAAACAAGTTTTCCTAAGAACTTACATGCCACTGTAGTCTCAAAAAACTGAAAGCTTTTTTTATAATGCTGGTTTTATATAAATTTCTTAATAATTTTCCTTGTAATAGTAGGAATAAATTTATTTTAGGTAGTTACTTTGCTGTTGCTTTTTAAGTAAAGTATTATGTAGCTGTGGAGGTAATTTGGAAAGTTTA
The DNA here is from genome assembly GCF_003343005.1 of Rhea americana. NCBI lineage: Eukaryota > Metazoa > Chordata > Aves > Rheiformes > Rheidae > Rhea > Rhea americana. The sequence continues at coordinate 708,667 of NW_028185506.1, read as the reverse complement.
GTGTTAAGTTTTGAATATATTGTGTTTTCTTTTGTCTGAATGAAGAAGTATCATGGGATGATTTAATTAGAAATATAATGATTTGAAATAGGACTTAGTTCAGTGTCAGTCAAATAAAACATAAATACTTCCTGTCCCTCCCTCATTTTCTTCAGCTTTATGGTAAAAATTAAAACCACATGTCATTGCTGTACATCAAAGTTGAATGCCAAAACATAATTAATACATGATGTGTTTAATATTTGTACTATGTGTTTATATATAGGAAATAAAAATAGCGGGAATGAAGATAAATTCAAGAATATTGAACGAAACCAGTCAAATATTATGCCGGGTGAGTTGCACTGCACTTTTTCCCCCTCTTCTTATGGCAAATTGTGTTTTATAAATGCATATTTTTAGTTCTAAATTCAGAACATAAATTATAAACTAAATCTGAGTTGACCTCAATCAGAGAAGAAGGATGTTCTTGTGGGTAAGGCAGGGAGTTGGGTGTCAGGACATCTGGTTTCTATTCCTAGCTTTACTGCCATCTCATCATGTGACCTGGGGCAAATCAGTTAACTTCTCTGTGCCTGAAATTTGTTTTCAGAATTTGAGAAGAAAAGATCTTTGAATACCTTGAAAGGAAGGTGAAACTTAAGTAGTAGCAAATACTTTTTTTTAACATAACTATATGTATGCCACTGTTCTGATTCAGTAAAGCATTTTAGAATGTATTTAACTTAGAGAATGTAAGAATCTTTTCCTCTAAAAGAAGAAGTATCTTTTGTATGTGTTACCATTTTAGTAAGGAACACTTCTGTGGGATTTGTAGGTGAATGCCCAATAGTGGGGGAGAGGAGATAAATACATGCAATTTGTGGTGGAATATGGGAGCTTCTTAAAACTGCTTTCATGGTTACTTTAGATCTTGTTAATGCAAGTGAATTACAAATCARCTTGGGTCTGTAGTGGATAAATCCAGTGAATTTTGCTGCAGTGGCTTTTGTATTACTACTCTTAGATGGTCATTGCTGGGGAATACTGCCCCCRTAACAGACAGCAGAAAGGAGTGCATACCTGTTCTTCAACTGCCCCAGTGCAAAAGTAGTGTCTTAACTTAATTTGCCAATGAAAGTAGATTTGAAGAAAGATACTGACCTGTTGACTAAAATTGTAGGGATATAGCATACCTGCTTTTCTGCTGGCTCCAGTGTAGAGATGCTAATTTTCAGTGGAAAAGTAACATGGAGAGAGGCACATTTCACTGCACCTCGCTATTTCCTTACCTTTGATAATGAAACACTTAGTATAAAAATTTCTTCTGAAAAGATTTCTTACAAACTTTTTGAAAGCATTTCAGTAATTCTTCCTGTTACTATGAATTACTTATCATTCTAATAAACATTGATAACTGTTTCTTCTAGTATATATCTCAGTTGTTATATAACCCACTATCTTTTTCCACAGAGTTTTCACATCCTTTTCTTTAACCAATCCATTTTTGGTATTTCCACCTCCCACATCTGTCTGCAGTTTGTTGCTTACGTTACATATTTTGAGTATTACACCTCCTCTGTTTTTGTTTTTCTCTGTTTCCTACCATATATAGATGGTATCCGCCTGTACCGGCACTATTATGTCTTGTTACACCGGGTGTCTGTTATGCCAGTGAACCCCATCAAAGTAGGGAACTGCATGGACGATAAATGTAATACAGTGATGTTTCAAGAGTTTTTAGATTAGTTGGTTTCTGAATTTTATCTTCTTTTGTACCTCCTCTAATCTTCATTGTGTAATTGTATTTGCCTTTTGTCTGAATGGGTAAGAGAACCAGTACACACTAGAGAATTGTAGTCTACTTGCAATGTCTGGAAATCTTGGTACTTACTGACTCTGTTTTTATGTTGCATAACAATTTTATTTTGATATAGATCACTACTATGGTATCTTTCTTCGTTTATATTATTCTGTAGGAGAATTCTACATCACACGCCATTCAAATCTTTCTGAAATTCATGTTGCTTTTCATCTGTGTGTGGATGATAATGTAAGATCTGGTAACATAACTGCTCGGGATCCTGCAATAATGGGACTCAGAAATATTCTCAAAGTTTGTTGCACACACGACATTACTACAGTTAGTATTCCTCTCCTACTGGTACATGATATGTCAGAAGTAAGTAAGTAAATAAATAAATAATCAATTTCTTTTTATTTCGTAAGTTGCGAAAACAAAGTTTATATTTATGAAAGGTATGTTTCATGCAGGTATAAGCCAAATGGGGCAGACACGTGCTCCTGCTGCATCACTGTACTGTCACTAGTATCTATGTGGTGAGTTAAATTAAAGAAGTAAACCAGTTAAAGAAAACGTTTTAGCCAGCTGAACCTCTTTGTTTTTATTCCCAATCCTTATTCTGGATGCTTCACTATCTTGATCCAGCTGACAGTACAGTTGCACAAATACTATTGATGGCATGAAGGAGGTGATGGGAATATAGGGCAGCAAGTTAAAAGATGAGCTTATTGGCAACAGCCCTTTCTTAGAAACTATGGTTAGAGTYGCTGATACAATAGTGATGACAGATCCTCAATTTTTGCTGTTGCTATCTGGGAAAAATAGGTATCTCTAATTTATACCCTCAAATACTGGCTGGGCAAGAACCAGCATATGCAGAGGCTCCGTGGAAGCACAAGTGCGCTTACTTATTGTGCAGAGCCCTTGTATTCTCTTCTTCAGTGGGACACTGATGTGCAGGACTCATCTCTACCTAACTCTTAACTTTTCACAGTCTGTAGCAATTCAATATCGTTGATAATCTCTTTATTCTGTCAGATTTGGCTTAAAAATTAGAAGAGAATGAGCTGAGATGGAGTGGAGAACCATCAGACAGTACAGCCATATGCCTTACTTCCTTAGGTGACAAATCTACAAACTTAACGAAATGAGAATAAGATAATACTGCCCTTAGTGATATCCTTGCATGTGTTTAATTATAGGCTGTTTTTCAAATACTCCTTTGATTTTTTTTCAATTGTAAATTTTAACACTGCCTTTTCTTTGTTGAAAATGCCTGACTCATGGAAAGAAAAACGCTTACCAGTGGATCACTTCTAGCAGGTGGAATAACTGTGGGTTTTTTAATTTTCTTTTTTTTTTAATAGAATTTGATCTGAACATAGTGCAAAAGTGGATCCCTTTTGCAAGATCAGGGTCCTTCATTGGACAAGCAATGCAAAAGTTAGAAATTGCTAATAATGAAGATTCCAAAGAATATGCTTCTATACTTAAATGGAAACTTTTAGCAACAGATGATACTATTTCAGCATTGTAGTTTTTCATCTCTATTACCAACACCTTTCTTGCACAAAAATGCAGGTAACCATCTTGCAGGAGCAGCCCGAGTTAATCATGGGACTCAGTTACAGTGCTTCAGAAACTTGTAGCCTCGCCCCTCCCCTTTTTTAATCAAGCTGGCATGTGACTGTATTTATCCTTTTTGTCTTTAAACTTGTTAGTTTTAGTTTTCATTGAACGTAAGTATTTTAGAGTACAAATAAAACTCAAGAAAAAATCTTCACCTTGCTTTTAGAGGGTGCAGTTGTTCAAACATGTGAAACTGAAGAACTGTGTTTTTATCTGATGTTAGATTCTTAAAAGATCCTGGTAAAACAGTTTATATAATTGTTTTTTGTTTAGATATTTGCAGAAGCAGAAAGTGACCTTTGTGATAAGCATATGCTTAATCAAAACTGTATTATGTGGATTGCATTAGCAGAATTGTGTATTACAGTGCTTTGCAGCTGGCTGACCTCATTGAAACACACAAATACGTTATTTGTTGTTGAAGGAAAAGTGAATAATACCAAATTTCTGAAAGTTAATCTGAACTTGATGCCTTCAGCAGACCCAATTTTGAGTCTGCATTTACCACCTACATAAAAACATTTTTGTAAAGTGGTTAACCAGGAGCACAGCTGCAGAGATGTTTGCATGCTTCATTGTGACAGGCATTCATCATGAGCTTTATTTGTTTTCCCAAAGGTTATCTTCTTTTATAGATGGAAAAGCAGTGTTTGTAAGTTCATAGTAGTAATGAGTTCATGAAATTCAGTGAAGCCATTGCATTTTGGTAATACTGAGGCTTCATATAAGGCTAATGACTTTTTTTATTTTCTGAAAAAATGGAGCTTTTGTTTACCTTAGTTTTTATGACAAGAGAACATCAAAACTCAGACTTCTGTGTTTAAGCTGATCATTAAGCTTAAAGAAGAAAGGAAACTGGATTTGAGATTTTAAAAAGTAAAAAAAATGTACAAATTCAGATTCAGGCCAAATTAGTAACAACTTTACTTTAAAATTTTCCTATCTGATCATTGTTCTGAATCTTCTGTAAACTGAGCAGGGAAAGAAAAAGGCTGTAATAGTATGGCAATACTAAAAATGCTAGAGGTGGCACCTTTCCATGGTAGTTTCTATATAGCAGCCATTGCTGTCAGCTGTATAGCAGTACGGAGAAAAATGGAACTCCTCAAAGCTCTTAGGCAGCTGTCTCTGTGATCATAAGACAAAAATGTTTTGAAAAAAAGTAGAAATAAAAGGAGTATAAGCTGTGTAACAAATATTTATGAACATTGTTAATGTTTGTATTTTTGAGAGGTTATGGATGGGTATMTTATCCTTAAATAATTCTTCCAGTAACATTCCCCACCTAGAAATAAATAGCTGCTAATACAGTATTTAGGATTTACATAGATATAAATGCCTTACTAACTCTTAACTTGTTAAAATTAACTATTTTAATCTATGGTATTTTGTCCCACAAGAAGTTCTCATGGAATTCAGTGTTTTTGTTACCCTCATTGTGATATGCTTCTGCAAAGACTTAAGGATACACTTAGCTTTATAAAAGTGATAACCCTATGGAGTGAATCTGTCACAAATTTAGGTAAATAAAAAGGGCATGCACTGCATCTTACTAGTTGGGGAATTTGGCCTCTCTTTTGATTAGCAGAAGAAATGTTAACTTGACAGCAAATCTTTGTATCCTAAAAAGGAATTAAGTGAGATCTCCAATAATGAACAAAATCTAAAGATCTCAAGCACATACTCTACTTGATAGAATGCCATTAACTAAAATTCATCATAAAACAAATATTTTTTTCTGTGCCCAGTATTGTATTTAGAATTGATACTTACCTGATCCTTGATCTTTTCCACAACTGTTCCTTAATTTACATGTAGAAAAAAATCTTGACAGCATAGCAAAATCATGAGAACTTAAGTTTTAAAGATGAATTAGAAGGGAAGAATTAGTGCGTCATTTTCAGTTCTTTTGGCTTGTACTCAGTGGCCTTCTGCACTGAACCTATTATTTTCCCCAGTGCCCTTAACACTTGAGGTCTGCATTCCTCTGAAATGATACAAGGAATAGTGCCATACCTGCTATTTCAGTCAGTCCTTTTAAGGCTTATTCCCCTTTATTGATTACACAAGGTACTCCTAAGTTGACTTTGGGATGACAGGACCTTTCTTTTTAGACACTGTTTTTTAACCTAAGCCAAAGCAATGATCCAAAGCAACAGTAAACCCCTACTTTGAATGTGACAGAAAACATGTATAGGCAAATAAATTATAATGAAGACCTAGTATATTTTCCAGAAGGCTTAGAAATAGGGGGAAAAAAATTGTTGTCCGGCGTTGTTCTGTCTGATTCATGTGTTGTATAATCTAAAACCAGAACCAGTTCATGCAATGATTTACATAATAAGAAACATTTTTTTTAGAAAAGATATTCCTAGAAAAGATAGTTTGGGGAGGACAGGAGATATTCCACTTAAGTAGAAACTGTGGCTTTCAATTATTGTTTAATACAATCCTATTGAGTGTACTGATTTTGTTCATCAGTATTCTTATCTAAGTTTCCCAAAAACGTGTATATTTTTTTAATCCTGAAATTAAGCTCTTTGAAAGTGACAGCTTGCACACAGTTTGACAGATTCCACAACAAATGCTAACTTTATTGAATAGAAGGTTATTTAAAGTGTAAATTTGATAAGGTACATAGAGTGACAATTGTGTTTCCTCGTGTATAGTTCTGTATTCAAACTGGAAAGTGATTATTTTTTGATGTTTGAGAGTAGATCAGAACAAATAGATACTGTTTTCTTTCTGAGAAGTATTTATAGTGACAGTCTTTCTGTTTCTGACTAAGAATATTTATCTTGGTACTTCTTAATTTATAGACAAAGAATGCTTAATATACTGAAGCACTTAAACTGTAACTTTGATTATTTAGACTAGTGCCTATCTATCTTAGAATAATTTAAATCAGTGTGGTTTCTCATACTTCATATTGGTATTTAACTATAGGTAATATTTTGCTATCTGGTAATAGCTGAACCTGTCCCATGGGTTTTGTTTTTCTAACTCTTTAACACAAATGCATCTTTAGATGAGAGGGCTTCTATCAATTCCAGTATTAGAGAAGAAATTTTTACTGTATATCTACAGTTAACTTTAACCAGAATCATGAAGAATTATGTTATTACTGTTAAGATGTGTTAGGAACTTCTTTGTGGCGAACTGAAGCATGAATCTGACAGTTATCAATTGGCTATTATATATTAAATTTTTCTTAAGTTCCACGGAGAAGTTAAATAGACTCATTTCCAAGGACATCAATAGGATTGTCTGCCATTTATATTTTTCTTTCAAAATCCCAGCTTAAAAAATACGTAGACTGTTCTGATACTGGGCTCTCGTAGCAGTAAGCAGGGACTGAGCTTTTGTGGTTAGTTATAAAGTATATGCCATCTGCCTGGAATACTCTGGAAAACTGAATCCCTCATTTCTTGCCATGCTGCTTTAATAACCTGATGGGAACACGCTGTCTTACAGCAACTTTTTTTTAATTACCCTGCTACTCTGGTCAAATCTAGGGATCTATGGCAATGGGAGGTTTATTTATTTGTTTATTTTTAGGAAATGACCATTCCATGGTGCTTGAAGAGGGCAGAGCTTGTTTTCAAGTGTGTCAAAGGTATGTTAGCGTGTCAGTGCTTGAGCTGTCTTTCTGTGTTGCACTTGATGACATCAGGCCTTACCTCAGACTCATTTTTCCCCAAAAAGTATTATTTTGTGTGAACTTACTGCTTGTTAAGACACACACTTATAATATATTTTTGTAGGTATTAACTATTATGTTATTATGGGACTATTCTAAGCATCGGAAAGTAATTTCAAACACTTAGAATGAAGACTAAAAATGTTTTGAAAGTACCTTTATAACTCATAAATATAGAAAATGGAGGGGGGAAAAAAAAGCCCTTTCTGCTGTTTTGAGCAATCTCACGACAATATTTTATAGCATTTAAAATGTTAATAGGGTTGTTCTTTTTAACGACTATTCAGTAATTTCTTCCTGTTGTGATTCACAATAGAGTGTCATCCATGTAGTCACTTTCGTTAAACAAGAAGCGTTTTTACAAATACCTTTATTTGTCATTAGTGTATTCCTGTGACCTTGTAGTTCATTGACTGTGGTTAGGGAAGGCTTAACATAAAAGTGCGAAATCATCACATAAGCAATGAATATTGTTGCTACCAGATTTTCAGTACATGTTTGGCAAAGGGATATTCAGACTTGCACTCATTCATGTAGATTTGATCAGATCAAAGCTAAAGGAGAGAGATTTCTCAATGAAAGCAAACTATTGAAAAATATCTCATAAGTCACATTCAGAGAAACCTCTGACTTCTGTTGGCTAGCAAACTTGTGCAATAGGACTAGATATTCTTTTTGGTTAAGGGTATAGTGATTTTCTCCATAACTCCTCATTAGATCCTATAATAAGATCAGATTTCAGTCAGCAGATTGGCAAGTGTGATTTAAATGTGATTAGTTACATCACTAGCTTAAAGGCAGTTATAATCCCAATTGTATGTGAAAATGGTATCACTGCTTGACAACGGTGTAATAGAAAAAAATTATATATCTAATGCATAATAAAAATGCTGGGGTTTTTAGGTTTCATGATGGAAATGGCCTCATGGGATGGAGGAATTTCTCGGACTGTACAGTTCCTGGTACCACATGTAAGTTAAACCAAGTTCATACTTAATTTAGGAGACTACCAAAACAAGAACTCAAATTTCAGCAGATCAAGGTTTGATTTCTTTGTTATACCCTACTCTTTCTATATGAATTTAAATTACCACTTAGGTTTTGGTTCCATACCTATAAAATAAGAATAAAAGAGTTTTAGATTTTCGGATATCTTGTAGTGTCTTTGGAGGGTACCAGAAAATCAAATTGGGAAATTTACCTAATAGTGAATGTGTAAACTTTGAAAAAGATACTTCTTTGCTATTGTTTTCACCAAAGAGATGGGACTAATCTTGCATTACTTAGTATTAGGCTTTAACTGATCATGTTGTTTAGCATTATGGAAAGCTATAACACACTAGGTTCAGTCATGCTTCCACAAAATCATTAATGGCCTTAGAAGTTTCAAGTTAACTATAATTAAGATACCAACATAATTGAATTCATGGTTATAGCTGATCTTCAGAAATAGAAAGTTTTCCAGCAGTGACCAGTACTAAGTTTTGTTTATTTGTTCTGAAAGCAGTGCTGGAAGTTATATAAAAATCAAAGTTATGTTAGGAAAGAAATAAGATGTATTTGTTGACAATGTAGTAAACCACTGAGTGAGGAAGAAGCCAAGAATAAACTAAGTACTGAACTTGACTCTAATTCTGGAATTCAGGGAGCAAGAGTCGTGTAGGTAACAACAAACAGCACTGTCATAATTCTGCCAGACAGAAATAATCAATTGTTGGAACAAGAAGTCTACTGGAAACAGATACACACATATGCACATAAATATACCAGCAGTATTTCTAGGTCAATCTTTATCTTTTGAGTGAATTGAATATTATTATAACATGTATTTTGAAAACAGTATTATTGGCCTTCTGAAAAACAGCAGTACCACTAAATATCAAGAAACAAAGCTTAGAAAGTTTTTTTTCTTCTTCCAAGCTACAGCAAAAAGCCAAAGATTACTGGTGTGTTTTTACTCTTTTTTTTACTCCCTCCCAGACAATTTCTGAGGAAATGTTTTACCAGCTAAGTAATATGCTTCCCCAGATCTTCCGAGTGTCCTCGACGCTGACTCTCACCTCTAAGCACTGAATTTTGTGCAGCAGTAAGGTGTGTCCTGTTGAAAAAGGATGAGATTACTGAGATATTGTAGTGGAATGTCTCTTTTCTGAAGATTGATTACTCTGAATTGGAATTTGTTAAAATTTCAAGAATAATATAATAAAAGATGTATGCTGCCTATACTTGAATATTGACATTTAATTTTTGCCTCCTGTGTTCTGTTTCAGTGCAGTGTTAATGTTGAATTCCTCACCTTTTTCGTGAAAGACTTTGATTGTGACTAATTGTATGTAATCAACAGAAACATAAATGATTGCCATAATTAAGTATTTGTAGTAGGAATAGGATCTTCTGTTGGTGGGGTGCACCTCTGGGTTGGGTTTTTAAAAACATTTTCTGAATTTACTCAGTAGCATTAAAAAAAAAAAAAGATTGTCAGGCATCTCCTTAGAATAACTTAAAACTTAGATATAATTTGTTGCAGTTGTCTTTCCAAGGTCACAGTGGCCAGCAAATAAAATTATAATCCCATCACTTTACCATTTAACTATTATAAAATGAAAAATCCATTAACCTGCTGCATTTTGTAAATCACTAAAAGTAATATGCTTGTGACGATGATGAGAATTCTTAAATTATTCTTTCTCTCTTTTTGCTATTTTTAGTATGTTATCTTTACGCTTTATTTTAAGATTTGACATTGACAAGTGTATAACGTGAACAACTCCGAAGGAATGCTATATTGTTCTGAACTCTGTACAGGTATATTTTGCTGCCTGACGTCCAAATGTTTTATGGCTGAACAGTTCTGTCAGAATACCCCAATATGTCTAGTTAAGATGCTTCTATAAAACATCTTGAGGCAAAATTTAATCCAGTCAAAAAATATAGAGAACAAAAAAGTCCACAACTCTAGGGGGAGGCAGAAAAAGCAAATTTGCTTATCTCCTGGTTTGTACAGTCAGTCTTTTTAAAGTCAGCTGTGGACCCAGAAAATTGGAAACAGTCTTTCAACCTGGAGACTTACCACAGGAAAAGTCCTTTCTGAAACTGGGGTTCTCAGGGTCCCCAGAACAGTCAGACGTGCAGCCAAGCGGCTGAGGTAGTGGAGGTTCCAAGTGATTTTCTGTACTCCTCAGTTCTGTTCCACTGGAAGCCCTGGGATCCTGGCCGGACGAGCTTAGAATCTGTAATCTCTTTTTATGTATTGCCAAAATTTTGCACTGGAAACTGCAGATCTGGGAAGCTGACTAAAAATCAAATGATTTGCTGTCTTCCTGCAATGTGATCTTTATTTAGTTTGATAAATGTGAAGAATGTAAGTCTCTATTCTGGGGAAATTGTAAAATTCTTTAAAATTTTTATAGAGAATCATCTTGTATTAATTCAGTTTGTGATGTTTGTAAAGRCCCTGTGTAATTAACAAAACTCTTTGCTTAATGTTTTTGTTGAGTTCTGCACCTGCATACTGTACAGAAGCTATGTAAGCAACCCAGCAAACACCTTTTGCTGAACTGTCAAATGCTATTTTTTGTGCCAAAAACTTCTAAAGAAGAATCATGCAAGTAATGTGACCTAATTTGGTGTTCTAGAAAAGAAGAAYGTAAATTCATCTAGAAGGAGCTGGGTTAATCCAGTTAGAGCTCATTTTACAGTGATGGCCTTAAGCTGAAATCAAACTCTAGTCCCAGAAAAGCAAGTGCTCTAACCACTGTTCTGTTTGTTCAAGATACAGCAGCCGAAGTGTTCCTTTTATAAGTTGTGGGACTTGACTGTGTTGTAGAACAGGTTTATGTGTTATATATTTTGTACTCCCCACCCCCATCAGTAAATCTGCCAAAAGGTAACCTGTGGCACACCAAAAATTCTTGAGCAGTCAGCTGACTTATACTTAGAGGTTCTCTACCAATAAAAATTATACCCAAATTCTCCTGTTACTTTGACAAAACCCCAGGATATACCATTTAAGTTATTACTGCACATGTAGAACTCCAAGTAATTCTGAGAAGAGTTTAGATTTTGTTTTGCATCCTACTGCCTTTGACTTTTGAAGGTACGTGTTTTCAGTCCTCAGACAATAGATTGCATAGAAACATTTCAGCATAATTACTTATTGGTCTTTGGTACTAAAAAGAACAAATAAGTTCTAAGGATGAGGTTATGAAAAGTGAAATGCTACCAATATATGGAAAACTATTCTGACTGCAATGCTACTGAAGCCTGGACATTGTAAATACTGTACTGGTCTGCTACCCTGTATCTTTCTCCAAAAGGCTCTTACCATTGCATCTATTATTCCAGCTTTTCCTAGATATTCCCAAGAAAGTAGTGCTAACAGCAAAATTTTAACTTTTTTTTGTTGCAGAAAGGCAAATAATACAGAGGTAGGATGACATAAACTCTCCTTTTTGTTTTATCTGTACTTGGCAACTGCACAGAACAGTAGCATAAGGACTGCAATTTATGGAGTAAAGCCATGTGCAAAATCCTGTTTGAGTCATGAGAAGCTATTTGAGATTAAGAGGAAAATGACTCAGTAGGCATGAGGTTTTCTATTTGTATATGTAGTGAAGTATTCCTTGGAAGGATGACAGTATCTAATGCCTTAAAAATATTCTGTGAAATTGTATATGTGGCTGGACTCATACTGAATAGTTGCTATTAAGGAAAGTGAGAAAGGAATGCCATTGTTTAGTTTTTGTGACGCTCATAGTGGCTGATGTAATCTGCAGGTGTCTTTTATAGATTCTGAAATGAGGTTATTAAAAGAAAACAATCAAAAATAATCATGGTTTTTCAAGGACATACCTGACTGACCTTCAGAACATTGCTTTCAGTTACATAATCTGTGTTAGTTTGCTTAGATGATGACTGAAAACAAACAGGAGGAGAAAAATGCAAATAGTTGAGAAACAGATCTGTGGACCTTGTTCTGAACAGACTATTATCATATCGTAATTCCAGAAATTTCACTGTTCACAACGCTGCTTGGGGAGAAAGAACCACATCTGAGATCTTTCCTTCTGAAATCATTCAATGTGAATTATAGAATATAAATTAATGAAGTACAGTTGGAAGATGTTATCTTACAGCTTTCCCGGTTGTATGAGAGATGAGTGAAGCCAGTATAGAAGAGAATTAGGGAGAGAGGATTTAATCTGAAGGAGGAGTTTATGAATAAGATTAAGTCTTGAGTTCTAAACCAATTCTGTTATTTATGTGAGCTTAAAGTTGCTCAGTTCATTTGATCTGTACTTTGCTATTTCCCCTAATTAGAATGAAGTTTAATTCAGACTTGTATAATATTTTGACCATTGTGCCATGTACCATAATTAGAAATTTTCTTGTCTGTACTAAAACTAAAAGTGCAGTACTGTTCCCTGGTATTCAGATCAGGTCAGAAATGTAAAGATATGTCTATCCTCGTCTTATAACTTTGCATCATTTAGATAGCAGGATGGAATGTAAAAGTTGCACAAAAATAGGTTTCTTATTTCATCCCTTATATTGGATGTGGTAGAATTTAGTATCATGGAATCACAGAATTAGAAGAACATATCATTCTGCAGAAGCACAAGCAACCTACTCCTGGTCATGTAAGTTCCAAGGACTTGACTTTATGGTAAAATAGTGTTTAAACATTTGTAGTTTTAGTTTGTTGTAGTTTTCCCACAGTGTTGAGAAGCAAATGGAGCAAAGCAAGCATGTATCTTGAGGAGCAACACTTAGTGACAAGCCAGCTGAGTCTTCAGTAGCAAAATAGTGGTGAACTAAATACCGTGGTGGAAGTTGATGCACTTGAGAGAATAAAGGTACTACCTGTGGGAATAAGAATATATTCTGTATGTGAAGAAGTCATCACAAAAGTATATGCTGCCTTGCTTATGGCTTGAGCTACTTGTTAGCAGAATTACTTTGAAAAGCTGGGCTAAACAGAAAGCAAAGAGGTCTGACAATTGCATTTAGCATAGACAAGCAGATGGGATGGGTTCATCTTTCATAAGCAGTGCTCTCTCTTGTGTTCTCCTGCTGGCGAACGAACAGAAGAGTTCCTCTTAGCAGAGCAAATGCAGCTTCAGCAAGCAGAATGGAGGAATACCCCTAGGTCAGCACAATCTATAGTTTGACAGAAAATGTGGGTTTGAATCCCCTCAGATAGAAAAGCAAATCGAATCTTGGTTTTCAATGTACTAAGCAATGCTCAAGGTGGTAGGCTTTTTTATTAAGTGAGGCCCTTCATACAGTGACAGTGTTTTAGATTGTCAGAATGTCTACCAGGCTGAGCCTGGAGAGTATGTGCATTGAAGAACACCTAATTTATGACCTGAATGAACTCAAACATAACAAATTGCCTATGTGCTTGTTATTTTCAAAATGGAGATGAATTCTCGAATACTCAGAGCTTTTTAAGTTCCTGGGGAAATTTACATTCTATGCTGTAGTACCAAGCTTTTCCATAAATGGACAAAAGCTGCTTGTGTGTTAGGCTTGCAGTTTCTGATGTAGACATGTGTATTGCATCTTAATTCAGGTTTGCAATGCTGTTCTTGCTGTGCACATGGCCTAGGCAGCCCTAGCAATTCTAGGCTATAGAGGAACCCATAAGAAGCCTGTAAAGCTCTTTAAGATTAGTTCCTGGAGCTTAATCCAGATTCTAGGAAGATAAAGATGGTTTATGGTTCTTCTTTCCATTCTCATCTTTGTCAGAATAACCTGCAAAGGGAGAAAACCTGTATTCACCCTTTGTAATAAAGGCTGTAAAAATGAAAAGACCATTGAAACTAATCAACGTCAGAGATGAACTAAGTCTTACAAGTTCTGCCTTGTTATAGGCTGCCCCTATGAAGTATATGTGGACAAGCTGTCATCTCCAGAATCTCTTGCTTTGGAGAACATACCAAGAGCATCATTATAGAGGACGCTGTGTATGGAAGGAGTGGACAAGCATAGCAGGAGTGACCCACCCATCAGTTCAGAGTTAAAAAAGAACTGAGAATGAACTAGCATGTAATATTGCGCTGTATCTGTATTTCTCAGAAGAGCTATGATAGATATTAGCATATTTCAGATAGTGGGTGCAGTTCACAACGTGTCTCCTAAATCTTCATGCCAGTCATGGGAAATAGAGCAAAAGACCTTATTATAGAAAACAATCTTTTGCAATCTAGAGCCTGAGAAATGTGATGTTAACTTTGACTATCTTCCTAGATACAGATTTTATTTCACAGTCATCTTTTGCTCTGAGTTTTGCTAGCGTAAATTGAAAGTCTACTAAAGTTCACAGACTTACTCCAAAATTACACAGATGTAACCAAGAGCAGAATTTGTCCTTGTATGCTCTTCCAAGGGTGATAACTTTGAAGAGATACAGAGTAACACTGGCTAAATGACAACTGAAGGGGAATATGAAAACAATCTGTAAATATTTAAAGGGTGCAGACATTAAAGACAAGGTGGGTTTGTGCAGACTGTTTTAAAAGAGTTTGAACTAGCAGAGGTAAAACTTAGCAAAGGAAGATACGTAAAAATTAGAGAGGAAATATTTCTAATAACTTAGAAATTAATCTCACAATGTATAAACTTTTTTTTAAGAGCAACACGAGGACAGCCATCCCTTTTGTTATAAAGTGCTCTTAAGTTGCCTCAGAGATGGCAAATATGACTTTATATCTACCTTTCTGTTTGCTCAGCTGAAACTGAATTTCTCCCTCCTACTGTTCTTCCTTTTGGTGATACATAYGTGAGCATCTGTATCGACAGGCATAGTTTGTTCCCAATTGGCTTGATATATTTACTGGTTTTAAATCCACACCAAAGAACATACCACAAATTAAAATTTCATTCCTGCAGGATATACTTTCCATGAGAGACAAAACCCTGTGGTAAGTAAACCTTTAGTTAATATGAATCAATTCAACCTTGGACAAGCAATATAGGAAGCCATGGGCTACTGGTTGTCAGCTCCCTCCAAGTGGCATGGGCTCATTCATAACAATGACACATATCATCAGAGCATCTTTGGACCCTAGTAGCTTTAAGTGAAGTTCAAGTTCCTTCGGCACCATCCAGGAATGGACCCTGTACATATAAATTTAGGTGTCTTGAACTGAGAAGTTACCAGACTTGAAGTTGGTTTGGTTGTCTCCCAAATGTCTTATTTTAAGTGTTTAAACTGAATCATAGCAGCTCCTGCCTGGCATAAATTATAATCATCCAAAATGCTCTGCGTTCACTCATACAAGTCATTTATAGTGACCGTTTCGGCTTTCTTCCAAAAAATACTTCTAAAGCTGGGCAGAAATAGCATCACCCCACAATCAGCCTATTTCCTTCTGCCTCTCCTTGCGTGTGCAGCATTCACATTGCCAGTGTTATATGTGCCTGTTTCTGCAGCGGAAATCCTACCAGCAAAAGCCAGCCAAGCATCCTTTTTTGAGAAATGTATCTTTCCTCGTTCACCAATAAAAGTGGAAATTGCAGTGGGCCAGGGACATGAGCTTTCCCTCAAGCTTGACCAGCTAYACAAGAGGATGTGACAGCTTCTATTGAATAGTTTTTTGGAAACCACTGCCTGACCACCAGTTGTTATCTTGAATGTGCTTTTAGCCGTTTCAGGCAATTCTCCCTGCCCATGGAAGTGGTTCTTCCTTTCAAACAGTCCATAATATGGACAAACCTCGCAAGCTGATGTTACTACATGCAAAATGCACCACACTTGTGTTGATAGCTAGTCCTGTTCAGCTGTGTTTATGGAGCTTTCTTGTCCTTAAGAGATATGAACTGCAGATAAAAATACATTCCTGAAAATTGCTGCATCTTTCTGAAGTTCACTTATATATTAATTTAATTTGATTTCTAAACCTTCAAAATAACTCAGGGAAGTGCTGTCTACTAATGATGGTAATTTTACTTTCCTAAGCAGAAATGCTTTTACTAGTGTCAGTGCCATTCTGCAGTGTTTTAGTAAGTGGAATTTGCTGGGCAGATTAATCCAATGATCCTTCTGTTCTGCCTGTAATGATAGTCACTGTCTGGAGTCCTCAAGGAAGGTAAAGTTTCGCAATAATAATACATTTCCTATTAGCCATACTTCTGAATCACTTGGTAGCTGGCAGTTATAATGAGTCCCGTCAAAGGTGGCAATGCGCAGGCAAGCTGAGCAATGGATGTAGAGCTCAACACAAGTAGCATAAAAACCCTCGGTATCCAGCACATGGCCCACAGGTAACGGTGGCAATACAGAAGACAAAACTTTGCATCTTGAGTACCATAGCCATCGTGAGTCACGGTCTAGAGGGGACGCAAAGGAATTAGCTGCCTTACTTTAAAGTACCGAACACCCGGCATAAGTCAATAACTATTTACCGATGAGGAAAATCAGCCACATTGCTGGAGTATGTGACCCATCAGATGAGTGGTCAATTGGAGAGGCTTGAACCAGATCACCTTAAAAACTGAGAGTGACTACTGTCTACAGGGTTATGGGACTCATTAAGGGACGCTGAGGAAAAAGCTTTTTGAGATTGCACCTGACTTATTAGAGGATATTAGAGGGGAAGGACAAACACAGGAAAAGAGAAGAATGAAAGCGGATTGGCAGGGGCTGGGTGGGAGAGAAACAAGCATGGGAAAATAGAGGGAAAGGGAATAAAAGGGGCCAGCTGCTAAAAAATAGGTTGGTGATCAGTACTATTATCTGACCATGCCCTGTGCCTCGTCACTGTAACCTGCCCTTTCTTCTTATTGAACTCCATTTTTAACTGTTTTCCTGGACTCTCTGTTCTGTGTGCATGTCTGTGCATGGAAGTCTAAGTACCAGGCACTGACAAATGGAGCACAAGACAAAGGAGCCCATGAGTCAGGAGTGCCAGCAACTGGGGAGGATAGGGATCCAGGCTAGTTGGATAGATCAGGTATCAAAGAGCCCACCAGCTACTGGGTGGATACATATATGTATACATACATGCATATATGTGTAAGTATACATACATATATATATGTACATACATATGTATATATTTTCCACTAATGAGCTTTCATCCTGACCAGCCAGAGGCCCAGCATGCTCAGCCTCACTACCGTATGGACCTGGGGACATGGAGCTGCAGCAGCCTTGTCAGGCTGCTTGTCAGGCTGCAGTCAGGCTGGGTTCAGCTGATTTTAACAYTCCCTATGACTCCTGAAAGATCTGGTATCTTTTGTGCTGATGGGTAACATACAGCTGTCCTGTCTCACAGCTGAAATAAATCAGACCTACAGTATATATAAAATGCTAAGTCAAGGTGGAGAACTGATTTGCTGCTGAATGCAACTCTGCAGATATATAGGATGCTAATTCAGAAAGCAAGTATTTGTCTAACTGCAAAACTTGAGTGACACAGGTTTAAAGTTATGCTCATATTTAAGTCCTGAGTGTTGCTCCACACACCACTTTTACCCACAAGAGCCTCATCATTCAGTGGTGCTTCCAACCTAGGTTAGCTGGATTTTTGTAGTGTATTGACTAAATTTCACACACGGTTTTCAGACAGACTGGTAATGTACCTGCTACATCTTGTGCTATCTCCCTCCAGGCACAAGCTCTCTGGCTTCCTGGGCACATGGAAAGAGTGATGCCTTCTTTCTCATTCGTCTCTTTTTCTAGCCAAGCTTGGCTTCTTAACCTATTCTCTTCCCTTAATGGTCAAGCCACCATCAGAGAGAAGTTGGATTCGGTCATCTTCAGACAGAAGAGGGTTTGGAAATTGCCTTCTGCTTCAAAAAGTAAATATAGCCTTCTATACAGGCAATGTAGGGCATCCCACAGTAAAAGAAAAGAGCCAGTGGATCTTCCTTCCTCTTTGGTGTCTAACTTTAAGAAAGATTCTGGGACTGTAGATCCAGACCTGAGATTAGGGTCTGAATGCAGGARGATGGTGGACTTTGAAGGCCTTCTGTAGTATTCTGTTATGGCTGAACTAGATAACGTGTCCATGCTCACTATACTGGCTCTCATGATTCAGGAGTGAGTGATGCTCCTCAGGTGCTGTGCAGAAGCCTGTAAGGGTCCTAGAGTCATCATGAGACAAGTTAAGTGCTACAGCACTGGACATGTACATGGCACAAATGTCCCAGCAGTGGAAGATCTAACTAGGATTAAAAAGGGAGGCTGGGACCTCCTGAAAGACTGATCTCTCTTCAGTCTCTGTCTGCTGAAAAGGTAATGCCTCCAGCTGCTCATCCTGTTTGCCTCCCTTGCTGCTAAAGGGTATCACTCACCACCATCACTGCTTGAAATGCTTCTGAAAACGCTCCCTAAGCCTCTTTAGGAAAAACAAAGTAGGTCATAGGAGCTCCCTGCTCTCTCCATATAAACTGAGTCACTTCATTTTAGGTGCAAGGCAGCAGCAAGGAGCAGCAATTTTTTACAATGGAGTCATATACAAATCAAACTTGATAACCACTTAGAAAAATAAAGCAGAACAAGAACAAAAATGACAAACACAAAGCAACCAAGATGAGGTAAGGATGGGGCAAACTGGAGATGGCAACAGGATTCAGCAGAAGTTGGTGTAAGAGGCTTTAATCTCCTGTGCTTGCATCAACCATACAAGAACAAAATACAGCAATCCAGGATCTATTAATATGCACTTCTAAGGCCAGTTCTTGAACCGATTTCTTARGGTGGATTTTATTGTGCCACAGGCACAATTATTTTTCACAGCATCATTTTCATGATAGATTTATACATTAAATTACGGCATTCTCATACCTTCATGCTTTCTGTAACAGTAGGAGAAATGGTGGGCTGGAGAAGACAGCTGGAGTGCATGTGTTATATGTGAGTTTACTTAAGCAGGACCATTTTACCACAACAGGAGGATTGCTGCAAAAGGTCAGTGCTGAACTCCACTAAAGAGAGCTGAGCACACATTCCAGCTGTGAACATATGCTTACTGCTTGCCTGATGAAAAGGGAATTTCAGTGGTTTGCTACATGCTTGCCTTGACCCTGCTCTATACCACCTGTCTCATGTGCATCAGAAAAACTGTTTTTTAATCTGTCGTGGAATATGCATTCTGGTGACAGGGTGCTTGGAATAGCTGCAGAGCAGTCTTAAACTAGGATCATGCTATGGAGAAGTGCATGATATTAGGAAGAGGGATGTCAGAAAGAGAAGAGTCATATGAATGCATTAAATGTGTGTTTTTATTTCTTAGTCCTGTGTGCCCATCACAGCCCAACCCTGTCCAAATGAGACTCTTCTCTGCAGGGGAAAAATAAACTCAACATGATTATTCAGCTCTTGCATTTTTATTGCTTGTGGCTTCTTCAAATTATTAATCTTCTGGAGTATGCTTGATGTGGTCAGTGTCAGAGGAAGAATTCTGTTCAAGCAAAATGCACAGAGAAGATACAGTAACTTAATTATGCCATTAAAAATTGCAGAAGTGAAACTCTTAGAGCTGCAAGAGCTTTTGGCTGATTTAGAACATGCCCTTATAACATCACTTGATAAAAATAAGACCGATTTTTTAATAGAACAAATTACTTAGGTTTTATATTTAACCACAGTCACTGGTAAAGCTATAAGTGGTTTTCAGAATATTTTAGGAATCTGATCTTGATCTTCCATATGTTGAAAGCCATCACAACAAATAGCTTACATTGCAGTTCCTGGGAAGAAATAACAAGGTGGCCGCAGCCTTAAATAAAGTGTTTATTTTATGTTGAGATTTGCTACTTCCAAATCCAAGTATCTGAAATGATCATTTCAAGACAAGCAAAGAGGCAATCTTGAGCCAGAGAAATTTTCTAACTTGCATGATATTTGGAGAGAGGAMATTTATGTTCACACGCAGCTTTTTGAAAACTCCCATTTTGTAAAATGGTACTGGCACTAAGGACCCATAGGTGCACTGTGAGCAAGTGGTATTTTGACCGAGGCAGATGGGTTCCCTTCTGCAAATGGGCCTTGCAAGTTTTAAAAATATTACCCAATGATCATTATAATCAACCAGATTTTAACCTCTGCATTTTCTCATCTCACTTTGCTTTTGGATTGTGTGTCAGGGTGAAGCTTCAGCCAGTTTAACTGTATTGCATAAGGATGGATTAGTGGCAATACATCTAGCATCATGCACAGATTTAAAAGAGCATGTTAAAAACAAGTTCAAAGAACAAGTCTTGCTGCCTGTCTTTTCTGGGAAAAATTCAGAGTTTAGTAAAAGCTCAGCCTCCTTTTTATGTTGTTTGACTACTTTGTAGGATGATCACATAGAACAACATTGCAGCAAATACTTGGAGAGTGGAAACAACATGCTGCAGAAATACAGTAGGCATCTGAGGAAGAATCCAGCACTAGCACCAGTTTAGCTTGTTGTCACTAATTCAGCAAGTTTGAAGATGATAACAAATTGGGAGTTGACAACCTCTTGAGGGTAGGACTGCTGTTTAGATAGACCCTGAGAAGCTGGAGGAATGGGTTAACAGGAACCTTGTGCAGTTCAGCACTGACAAATGCAAAGCTCTGCTCTTGGGAAGAAACAATTCCTGGCAGCAATACAGACAGGGCAATGACTGGGGCAAGGGAAGAAGGGAAGGAAACAGCTTTGCAGAAAAAAAGTACCTGGAGTTCCTGATGGAGACTGAGCTGAACAAGAGCCTGTAGATGTGACAAGGAAGATGGACCACATGCTAGGCTGCACTAGCRAGAGTGTAGCCGTGATACAAAGGGAAATGATTAGTTCCCTGTGCTTGGCACTTGTGAGGCCGCATCTGGAGTGCTATATCCAATTTGGGGCATCCTAATTCAAGAGAGATGTCAACAAATTGGAGCAAGGCCAGTGGAGAGCCACTAGGATGCTCGAGAGGCTGGACTACATAATGTATGAGGAAAGACTGAAAGTGTTCTCAGCAACATATCAAAGACCAAGACATGGCTAAGRCGTGTATAGCTTTTTTTTGAGCTTTAGCCTTCCAGCAAAGGAAAAGCATTTACCTTTGTTGTAAAAGATGTGGTTTGAATACATTGCTGGATAACATCAGGGAAGTCTCTCTGTGGAGAGTTCACAAGAACTTGCAACTGTGTTATAAATGTACCCCTGCCTTAAGCATGAAAGAAACCAACAGAGTCCAATTCTAACAGCCCTTTACAGTAACCACAGTAATACTGGCCTCATAGAATGGCCAGTGATCATATTACAATTCAATTTCACTTTTATCAATTCCGTATTTTACCTTTTTCCATATTTCCTTTTGTAAACTCTACCACTCAGATACAGAACACCTCATCTCCTTTTCCTCTTTTGTAAAATTGACAGCAAGGACAGGTTCACCTGCTCTGCTTATTTTGCACCTTCCACTCCTTTGTGCTCTGATCTTAAAGCTACTTAAATGTGTGCCTATCTTTACTACTGTGAGTCAGCCTAGTTCCACAATTTACAGTAACATGGGCCTAATGTCAAACATGTCAACTGTCCCAGTTTCTACAGGTATCAAAGACCATGGAGGCCAAAGGTATGATTTTCTGAAAGTTAGGTATTGCCTGATCCCATTCACCTGATGTATGTTTTTGGTCCTTAGTATAAGCCATATTATTCAATAGTTACCTGTTCCCCATATATATTCTTAAAACTTGCTCTACACTTAAACTATTTCAATTTTTCACAGCATCCTCTGTAATCTGATGTGTTCCCCACAGTTTCCAAGGCAAACTTCCCAGATACATGGAATATTCCTGTCAGTCCCTTTTGGTACCTTTGAACACCACGCCATCACCTTTCTTTCTCAAAAGTTTTTGCTCTTCTCCTTTCTTTCCCATTTATTAATCTTTCCTGTCAAAGTCTCCTTTCAAAACTAAATCTTATCAGTTTTACTAACAATAGAAGTGGGGTCTCTGGAGATTACATCATAATGCCTCCTAAAATTACAATATTTTTTCCTCTTTTCTTCCATTTCAATGATTTTACTACTTTCTACTCCTTTGTATTCTCTTCTTTCCTGGGACCATCACGGATCTTAAGTCTCGCAGATCAATTTTCACAAAAAATGCAGTAATTGAATGTCACTATGTTATAAGGATTTAATCAGAATAAAAATTGATATGAAAAATAATCCTGTTCCTACAGAGACTTTAACAGCAAGTCCCAGATATCTGACTCTTTGCTAGTGGTGCAAAATCTACAACAAATTTGTGTTATAGTAGCTTATTTGTTAATCTGTTTTTATATTCTAATCCAGCATAATCCACTTCTGTTCTAAGTGATGTTTGAAGTTAAATAACATCATTTTCATTTAGCTGTCTACTGGATAAAGAGATCTACTGGACTCTGGACTCTCTTCCTGCCAGGGTAAAACATAGTTTTTGTGCAATAAACAAATATTCTGCTGAATCCTATTCAAATAGATGAGTGGTAAGGCCTTGCCTACCTTCCCTATTTCTTGTTTTTTTTTCTTTCTTTCTTTCTTTTTTTTTTTNTTTTTTTTTTTTTTTTTTTTTTTTTTTTTTTTTTTTTTTTTTTTTTTTTTTGGGGGGGGCGGGGTGAGCAGCCAGTAACACTTCTGCCTAGAATAAACTTACACTTTCACTGCAGAGTATTTTATCACTCAGTGTAAAATTTAGTTGCAGGTCATAGGAGTAAATGAATAGCTTGTAAATCTCTGGCAAACAACTTGACTTGAGCCCTGAGAAGAGGCTAAAATCCAAATTCTCTAATAGAAATAGTTGCTTTCTCATTCTACAGCATGTTCCCATGTGTTGTCGAACAAATGTCTCTCTGAATCAGCCATGGGCTGACTAGACCTTTTTTTCTTCACCTACTCTTGGCACTGCTTTATAATCATTGACATTGGTCTGAGTAGCTAAAATTATTCAGGACTTTTATCAACTGTCCTTTCTTGTGTCTCTGGTCTCGTGCAAGGTTACATTAATCATGAGCTCCTCGACATGCTCTGGCATAGCCTGTGCCCTCTTTGTTCTGTCTCCTGCCCTGGTGTTCAGGATACATAAATTATCCAGTTCTCTTTTCTCTGTTCAGAAGGAAAGCTATAAGAACAAACACCAAATTACTGCAGTTATATCTGTAAACTCTCTCTGCTTTAGCCTGCAAATCTGACCAGAACATGGATCACTTCTGAAATGGTTCCATAGCAGATACGCTTTCTGTTTGTCTAGGTGAATTTCCAGTGGCTAACTGAACTCTGGCCACCCATTTAGGTAGGTGTCTGAGAATGCAGCCTGGAGCTTTACTGGACATCTAGCTAAAACGACATTTTCACCTATCAAAAAGTTCAAACTAACAGCTCTCTGATTTATACTTCTAGGACTGAAGGCACAGCATTTGCCTCTCCATTCCGTGTTAAGCTTTAGGACACTTTTAAAGACTAAGTACTATAAGGAAAAAATTAATTACCTTTAAGAGTGGTGCAGCACAGGAACAGGTAGCTTCGGTTTGAAGATATTCTTTCAGGGCCTTGAGTCCACCAGCAACTCACTAGTTAGCCAGGGGGATTAGAGAATCAGAGAAGCTTCCTGGAGAAGACTTGATGAGTTCATTCATCAATATAGGCTAACAGGCTACACATCTTCCTCCCCACATGAGTTATTACAAGGTTGCTCTCCCTGTGCTTGCAGATACCATGATAGACACACTGCAGAACAATGTTGAAGGCAAATAAAACACTCAAGGGAGAAATAAAGTGTTTCTGCCATAGATAGGGGAAGCTGCAATGGGCCTGAGAGGACAGCCACAGTCTGGAGTCTCCTTTTGCTTTAAACTTAATTTCAGAAACATAAAATATTTGGACATTCTCTTTTTCTTGCTCCTGTTGCACAGTGCATTCAGAGCATCAGCAAAAATTTGGGAGGTGGCTGACTGAGGCTTTTAGTAAATTGTTCTCATGGTCCTGAGCTCCAGGGCAGCTTAATCATGTTGTTCTTTTAACATGGAAGCATGCAGAGCTGACATAAGAAGCCRGGGGGTTCAGAAACCTTGTATGGGCACTTAGCTAAGTCTAGGGTCCTGTTGCCCATTCAAAACTTCTCCCCAGTGCAATGTTAAATCTTTCCTAGCCCCAGTCTCCAATAATGTTGCCAATGTGCAAGTGCTGTGGCCCAATACAAAGAAATAGGATCTTTGAACCCCAACGAAACCTCCAAGATACTTCAGCCTGTGGGTGAAACAGCTTCCTGACATATGCATGCCAAGAATTACAGCACTGCAGGGTATGAGTTTGAGATTTGTTCTCAGAGTTTGTTTGAGAAATACCTCTGTGCCATTGGGAAAGAGGTGCAAGAAATTTCCAAATAGACGTTCTCCCTGTAGTTGCAACTGGATCCCACACAATATGCCTTGGTGGTAATCAGCACACACACCTTTATCTGCAGCCTGCTCACTGCTCCGTTGCCAGAGACRCTGCTGAGACCAGGGCGAGGATTCAGCTCCAGAGTAAGATACTTTCATTTAGGCATCTCTGTCTGTCTCAGCTCTGTTACATGTAGATCTTGTCAGTGAAGGCAGTGGTCCAGACAGTCCTCCAGCTCACCCTAAAGAAGACACCTACCAGCTGGTTGCCTGAGTCAGTCACTTGGCTCCTTGACTGTATTAGATCCCCACTGACTGCACTCAGTGCACCAGACTGGCCCAGATGTAGGCAACCTTACACCAGTGTCTGAATGTAGAACTGTTTCCCACCCCAAATGGCCTAAGGACTCTTTCCCCCAAACCAGACTCTGCTCTTTTCTCTCCTCTTCCTGTGGAGGCCCTGCATATTGACCCCTGCTATGACTCAAACTTCTCAGTAACTCATTCAACCTTCCCCTGGGGATGAACAACACAATAGCAAGGATTACATACTTACCTGCCTTATGCAACCAGAGTCCTCAACTCTGGTGACTACAGACAACATATGAAGTAGATATGTCTTCCCTTACCTCACAAGGAGCAGCAGGCAGTCCAGCTGTGTGCTATAGATGTCTGCCAATCTTGGGTGCAAATCGCCTCTTCCTTAAAGATCAGACCCTACTTCCTGTGGAGTAAGTGGTCTGAGTTTCACTCCTACCCAGACGTAACTGTGGTCAGGAGTCTGGGAGACATCAGTCCAACATCCTCCTACCTTCTTCTCCCCAGCCAATGGAGTAGGGAATGGATATAGGGGAGGAAAGACGTCAAAGACAGGATCTTCCCTATGGAAATTGAGTAACAACTCACAACTACTACCAAAGCTGGATCCCAAGCTTCAGATCTTAAGTGTTACCCATCTTGCAAGAAAAAGCTTGACAAAACCAGGAAAAAGTTCAGATGACCGCATTATTATTTGTAACTCTTGAAAAACACAAAAGCTCTGGGATTCAGCCTTCTTTCAAATATGAGGAGAGATCCACACCAAGAGATTGAGAATGTGAAGGGACAAAAGCRTTGGAGCCAAATTTGCTTGTGTCAACATGCAAGAGTAAGCCATCATCTGAGATAATACTACACAAAACAAGGAAGAGGCAGTTACCTGGCAGGTACTCTGAGAGGAATGCCTCTCAACATACAATGACAAAGTCAGAGAATCTTATTTTATAGAAACATTTAGCAACAACAAGATGTGTTTTTTATCTTTTCCTCTCTGATACTGAAGATGCAACCTTCCATCCCATCTCAAGTCCTGCAAGATCTGCTAGTCTTCTGCTTAAGTAAGAGGAACGTGAATAGCTGCTGGGTTTTTAGCAGTGACAAAGAGCACCTTATCATAGCCCTCGCCAAGCTGTCATTCCCAAACTCAGTCTTCACTGGGTTGCTTGTTGCCTCACTGCTGAATTGACTATTTTAAGCAAATTGTTATCCACCAAAATAAATGCATACATGAATAAAAACGACCAATCCCTATGTTTAGCATCTTTGTCAGATATTTTTGCATTCATTTTTCCTCTTAGCACCCCCATACTAACCATGGCATAGGCCATTAGTATGATGACAGAAATTGTCAATCTTTAACCTTCAATACTGAATTACAGTAAATCATCTGGTTGTCTTCCAGAGTCAGAGATCACCTAGATATCTGGCCAGATGGCCTCTTGAAGAAAAACATACCACCACCAACAAAAAAAGATTGTTATTTTTATTTTCCTAATAATGATGCTACCTGGATGGGGGCACTTAGTGTTCCTGCTACTACAGTGTCCCTGATCCTGCTGTAATAAGAATCTCATAATAAACTAATCAYATAATAAACTAATATCTAGTTAAACCTGTTCCATGACATTCTACTCTTTTAGTAAATAACACTGAACAGATCTCTGTGGAGGCTGGTGGCTGTCACTTCTTTTTTTAAAGCTCAGCATTTTGTCCTCGAACTTCGTCCTTGCAGAGCGAGAACAGCTGAGGAGGTGATGAGAGAGGCAGTGTGGGCTGGTCTGCAGAGTGCTGGTTTGTGAGTCAGGAGGTTTGCCATGTCTCATGGAAGTCCGTGCACTCACGAGCTGCTTTGGCTGCCTCCTTCCTTCACAGCACCAACCCATTCTGCAGGCTAGGTGACCTATTTTCTTCTGCCAGTCCCTAGAGTGGGAGAGAAGCTGAACCACAATTTCCTTTCCTGGAGGGCTTCCTGCCACTGAGTCTCTATGCCAAGCTTTGAACAGGCATAAACCTGGGGCAGATCTTTTGCATGAAACTATAAATATAAAAGATGAAGATTCTGCTCTGTTACATAATGGTACATCAAGAAGAGTTCTGCTTCAAGAAAGAATTTGTGGTTGTGTAGTAAAGAGTAAGATTTGCCATAATGCTGTCTGTATGCAAACATAGCAAAGTTACTCTGTGATAAGTCCTCATTAAAAAAAAAGAAAAAAAAAAAAGGTACATATCTGGCATGTCTGTGTCTGACATATCCTCTTTGGAATATGAATAAAAACCAAATATGAATAAGAAATAAATCAAGATTGTTTTCCAAGCAAACCAGCATCCTTGTATTCCTAACTCCTCCCTGGTTTCCTCTGGGGGTGGATCCTTGCTCTTTCTTCCCTCCAAAAACTACAGGGGAACTGTTACATCATTTGTGCCTGCCTGTAGGAAATTGACATATTAAAGCTCAAGGACAACCCTTGTTTTGGAATGAGAAAGTGGTTATTTATTTTGAACAACTTTCTAAATTGTTAACTTACCCACCCTCTTTCTTTTGGACTCACAAGCACCAACATGACATGAGGACAAGGGAAACCAACTGTCAACTCTTCACGACATATCTTGGATTCCTCTTGACTGATGTTGACAAGCTAGTTTTTGAACAGGCCTTTTATATACTTGAGGAATCCATCGTTATTATGAGATGATACTTTTACCTAAGAATCTCACTTGCTTAAGTCTCCTTAAGCCTTAGACAAGACTGCTGTCCCTGGTCTGATTTATTCATTTTGAGTGTCTCTGTGGCTACAAATCTGCCTCCCTTGTGGGATAATGGGAGAAGGAATAACCAGGGCAGTGTGCTATAAACTCATTGCCACCCTCCTGTTACCAGAGCATAGGTCTTCTGTGGACTAGTCATCCGAGCTGTGGCCCAGCATAGGCTGGCTTAGTTTTGTTGCTGTCAGTCGTGTTCTTTATCATCAACATAGGCCATTCCTGAAACCCTTGTTCTATTTTATTTTTCTATTACTTTCATACAGATGTACTTTATCTATATTAATCTTAATATTTTTGTTACAAACCTTGAAGTGCTGGTCAACTTGCTGCAACAAATTCCATTAACTTAAAGACACCAGCTGGGATCTGTATTCATATTTGGGCTGACAAATTATACAAGTTACCCAGAGCCAATTAGTTGGCGTGGCAAAACAATCAGATTTCTGACTTGGTAATTTCACTTCTCTATTTCACCAACTGTCTACCTCTTCAGCACAAGCAAGGTGAACAATTTTTGTCTGATGTTTTGCTTTCGAATGAAGGACTTCTCTTTCCAGGCTTTAAAATAGGGAGAAACATTTAATAGATTTGAAAATGGAAGTTATAAGCCTAAACCATGAAGTGTTTTTGAAAGATGTGGTCTGCATTTATATCATATTCCTTCACAGCTGTTTTGCTTTTCCTCGACCATCTGAAAATGAATCTGTACTACTGTGTCTCAGAGAGTGTTTATTTTAATGTTATATTGAAACACTGATAATAAAAGTCTGCTCCTTTAATTAGGTGGTAAGGCCAAGACTATCATCCTGGGTCTTAAGATTTCAAGTAAATAGAGGTTGACTGATGAAATAAAATTTCACCATATTGGACCTTGCAGGATTTATTTAACTCCAAATGCTATTACTGTCTCCCTCAATGCCTTCCATATTTCACTGGCTACATTATGCCAGGACAATGTCCTTGCTAGCAAATCAAAAGATTACACTATCTCTTCTGGAGATAATTACTTCACAGGCTAATAGGACAAGTTTAATCAGAATGAAACATCTTTAAGAGGAGACGAGGCTTACTAGTTGAATCAGGAAATCTAGTACTTATTTTTTCATATGGTCATGGCCAAGCCCTATAGCTCCAAATAGAAGCATGACAGTTGACCTTCAGACCACTTTTCTAATACATAGGAAACTCAGCAACTTGCTGGCCATAGACAGCTGAAATTACAGGATGGTTCCAGCCTCATTTTGGCTTCAGTGCAGAATTGCTAGGTAGTATACACATCACCTCTCAGCTGTACAGCACTCTGATAGACAAGGGACCAAGATTCCCCATCTTTGGGTTGCTGAACGTCCCACTATAATCACGGTTTTTAGTCATTTATTTTGGTTTCCAGAAAAAGCAAGAGAAGTTCTAATTTCTGTAAGCAAGTACTTTGGCCATCCTTTCCATTACTACGCACTGCCAGTTTCATCCACTCAGTAAGCAACTGAGGTGGGAGGCAGTGCCCTGCTCTAAGTGACCCTGATCCCACTTCAGTGCCTTACAAGAGTGTTTCAGGGGGCTCTCAGGACGTAGGGACCTTCAGCTGGCACAATCAAGTCTCTTCCATTGGCCTCTGCTCTACTGCAGGGAGAAGCTCAGGCAGGACCGAGAGTACTGGGATCCACTAGGATGCTAACACACAAAGTGCTGCTCTGCTTTCAGCTATCAGAGCGGTTTGTTGGGAATCTGCAGTGGCACATCTGCCAGAAAAAGTTAGAGGAACTGTTTTAGCCTGTGCTTTGGTCTGTCAAACTAGACATAAAAACACACAGGTGGCTGAAAGACAGTGATGAAAAGCCAGTTCTGCACTCTCCTCCCTGACCCTGTGAAAACACCAAGTGCTGGTTTGCAATGCTTACTGATCAGCTTCTTCACGCTGATTTTCCTCTTAGGAAAAAGAAACTGATTATGAACAAACTGCAACATTAAACTTTAAACATTCTCTAGGGGGAAAAAAAGCAGATAAAAAGTAAATATTACAGTGAATATTTTAGAGACAGTGATGGCTCTGAAAGGGTAAGTATTGTTTCTAAAAGTCACATGGATTCGGAATGAGCACATCTTGAGACTCAGTTGAGGAAATCAATACTCCATTTCTAAAATAGAGACCCTGAGCCTTGTTTCTCATTCATCCTGGCCTCTCACAAAGACACTGCAGCTGTGCTAAATGGGTTTAAAATACTAGTATTATTCTTTACTAAAAATTATATGCTCACTTTACATAGTTGAAAAATCATGAGATAAAGCAGAAGGCAGCAGAGAAAGGGATCTGAAGTTTTTCTTTTTGTGAGTAAAAGATAACCTGAGTGCTCTTTCAGCAAAGACAATGAGGCTTTGAAATGCCAGCCTGGCACAGGCCATGGTCTGGTCCAGTGATTCCCAGTCTTTATAGCAGAGTTGCTCTCAAGAGAGTAAGCAGTATTTTACACATTACTGAATCTAATTGCTCACCTGCCTCAAGGCTGCTACTGCCTCCTCTCTGCTCACTATGCTGCTACTGGAGTGCCTGCAGCATCCAAGCCTCATATTACATCTCTGTTCGTGTGAAACGGTATGCCATGCCTGCTGTGTCCAGTTCAACTATGCTTCCAGGTACTCTCCTTATTAATGTGCAGACTTCTCAAATGGCATAGATGATACAAGTTCAGTGGTTGTGAAAAGCTGCCAGGCTTATTGACAAAAATGTCTGAATAAATCTCAGCCATTTTTCTCCTCTTCATGTATTAATAACCATTTAAAACTAATTAAGACAAAAGTCAGATTTACCAAATTCCAAAGAAGTTTGGCATCAGTGTAAAATGAGGAGAAATGAGGTGGACACTGAGTAAATGGAAGGAGAGAAAAACAAAGATGMACATATATTATTACAGAATGTGAGCACAGGGCTTAAGCAAAAGAGACAGTGAAACAGCAGGGAGGAATGGTCATTTTCCTTCTCTTGTTCTTTAGTGCATTACGTAAGCTCTCGTCTTGCTAAAAAAAATACAGTTGTGCACTTATAAAAATGTTCAAAAGACCAGAGCCACTTAAAACAGATTCTCCCCAAATATTGAATTATCCTGACATACACTTAGTGATCACACTGCCAAGGAAGTGATCAGCAGAGTTTTCATTGCTCACTGGTGAGGTCTATAACCGTTTTTACACCTTCCTCTCTAAATAAAGAAGTCATCTGTGAGACCTCTGACTAGCCAGTCAATTTAGTCCCTTTGCATTTGACAGCCAATGAAAACTCACTCCTGCCGCCGGTCTTGGATGACAGCATTCATCAATCCTCAGCCAGCCTGGGAGGACAGCAAGTTAGTGTTACAGCCATGGCAAGCTTAACTTTGGTGAGCTGTTGATGTCAGAGTGATGATATGAGGTGGGACAGCCCCTGCACTATAAAGATGGGTCAAACAAATATAGCTAAGGCTGCCCACCAGCAAGCAAGATCTACAAAACATGGTCCCCACGAGTTTGAGTGCTGCTGGCCTGTCTCTGCTTCCAACCCAACTGCTCTCAGGCTTTAGTTTCATGTCAGCAATCTCTATCTGCTTTCCAAAAATAAGCTTCTGCCACCATGCTGAAGGGAGGAAAACAAGAAGGGCGGTATTTTTAGGGCCATTAATTCTGACCACGTGCCCAGGAGGTGAACTGGATGGTCACTGCACAAAGACTTCTCATCACTATGTCTTGCGAAGCCAGCATTCACCGGACATTGCCTGCTTTCTTTCTCCTGGGTTTTCTAGCTGGGATTGCTTCAACATATCCAGTTATAAGCAGAACCAATGGCACATTGCTGGAAAGAGGATGGCAGTCTCTGTTGTCCAGGTCCATTGCTGGGAAGTCAGGGGAGAAGTCAGATGTGAACTGGGAAAGTGACTATTTGCTAGGAATCAAGAGGCAGCGAAGGCTTTACTGCAACGTGGGCATCGGGTTTCACCTTCAAATCCTCCCAGATGGAAGGATAAGCGGAGTTCACAATGAAAACCAATACAGTGAGTTGCTTCCAGAAATGAAATAGAATAGATGTCACTAAATTGCTGTGAACTCTAGTAATTACCCTTCATAGAATGCAAATGTTATTACTTGATATTATTAATCTCTGCTACATCTGTTGCCTTTTTAGAAGTCTCCAGGATCAATAAGCTTTAGAACCCTCCAGGGTGAAACATGTCACAAATGCTTGGACAAATTTAGATACCAATTTATTTTTACTCTGCTTTTACTGCACAGATGAGAAAAGATAAACCAGGTTGTAAACTTTCTGCTGCATTTGCATTTACTACAGTCCTTACCTTATTGTTTGCCTTTGGAATTCTGGAGGTCTCACTGAGCTCTCAGTGCCAAAGAATGATTTTTATTAGTACTTGGGGGACACTCCATAACCAAAGGGGCTTGCTATTCCAGATTTGYTTGTTCTGAAGGTGCTATTCTGTAAGATTAAAAGCAAAGCATTAGCCCTATGGTTTTGAATTTCCTGTAGAGGGTAGTTCATAAAATCTTTTGCAGCTAAGATAACATAGGGGACTTCAAAATGCAAGGTATGCTTCTTTATTGCTCAGTAACAAACACACTGTAATCATAACATGCCAGAGAGAAATTATTTCCCTACTAGAGAACCCAGTAGTATTTGATAGATCTGAGAGCAAAAGGATCCGCACTATGTGAAAATGATTCCAGAGAAGTTATTCTAAAATTCTATGGCATGTAGGAAAAAATAAAATCTTCTCTGTGTACTTCTATTATTCTGGACTTGAGAGAGAATTCTAATAAATAAAACATGATATGTTCACTAGGGTTTTAAATCAATTATATGTGAAATGCCTTTGATTAGCTGTAAATTCTGTGATAAAGCTGACATTTAACTTCTTGCCCTTTTAGGTCTCTTTGAAATATCCACTGTAGAGAGAGGTGTTGTTAGCCTGTTTGGTGTGAAAAGTGCTCTCTTCATCGCAATGAACAATAAAGGAAAGCTGTATGGAACGGTGAGTACAAGTGCAAATAATTTTTCAAGGCTCTAACAAAGGTTACAAAGGTCCTGAGTATTTTTTTTTTTCTTTTCCTCTCCTGAAAATCTCTGATTTCAAGCAGACAAAATAGCTCTTCAATTACAGTGAGCCTGCCCAACCTACTGTCATCGGTGCTATTCAGTGTAGCAAGTGACACGGCCGTTAGAGGTCTCTTATTGTAAAGCTTTCCAAGAAGATGGTACTGGGAGCATCCTTGGAACATGGATATATTCTACAAAGAGTTCAGGTTAATTAAATGGCTTTTCTCATCTTCAGAGGACTCACTGCTGCAAATACACTCTCGTAAGGCTGCATTTTGTTGATGCCAACATTGTATTATATGTGAAGGGAAGAGATATGCTCTGTAAAAAACAGAGCTCTAAAAGGCAAACAGTCTGTGTATGTGTGCACGTGCACATGCATGTGGGAGAGGTGCAGTTAGAGCTATCTGTACTAGCTTCCATTAATAAAATCATGATCACATGCCTCCTCCTACCAAAAACAAGTGCATCGTGAGGAATAGATAAGAAGTGTGCCCTACAGTATCCCCATATGCACAGGGAAGTATTTTAAGAGCCAGGTCCCAAAGAGTGAAAAAACAGTAATAGCTACTAACAACAGTATCCAAGCAATACTGAAAAATCATCATCATCATCCTCTTCTTGAAAGTGCTAGCTAGGCTGCCTGAATACAGTTTAATCTCTGAGTCCTGAGCAATGCTTCTTGTCTTGACATTCAGTAAAAAACAGCAGTTGTTCGGAAGCATGTTCGAAGGGGGCTGGCTCTGGCAGTAAGCAAAAACAGTCTATCTCAAAATAATGAATGGAACTGACTACATTAATCTTTTTTGTCAAGAAATAACCACATAATTTCTTTTGAAACAGCTGTAATGGCAGCAAAGCATTTCAGCGTCTTAAGAGAATATCAAATGTTCCGAAGGACCTGTAACCATTACTGATTCCTACTCACATAAATGATAAAAGTAGGACACTTTAAGGCTCCAGTCTAGGAGACTCTCTGCTTTCATCTTTACCTAATTTCAAGCACCTAAAAAGTGCTACAGGCCTAAATGCTTTACCTGACTTGGTCTTTCTAAAGAAATGTGAGATCTGGTCCCTTCCCTTTGACATTTTTTTTCAGTTTCAGTTCAGTCTTCCTTGTTTTTAAAGACATTTTAAAAAGCTGTAATAGATGCTCATTTTCCCTTGCATTATGTCCTAATGTCCCAATATCCTAAGTTAAACTCTTATAAACATTGAATGGATGCACTACAAAGACGTCCAAATACAACAGCTCTGGTGGCATTCATATGCCAGGCCTCTGATGTCACGGAATAACTCTGATTTCCCTTTTAATGCAATTAGAGCAGCCCTTTTCATCAGCACTTTATGTCTGTCTCCTGTTTGCCCTTGCACATACTCTCCCAGTTTGCTCCCTCTCCATGAGTTTAAGTGATGTGACACACACAAAAATATGACTGTTTTCCTGGCTTAGAACCTGCTGCATATCTCTCYGACAATCAAATAAAATATTTCACTAATGGTTAAATAAAAGAAAGATATAATACTAATACGAGGTGTTATTCTTGTTCAGAAGTGTTATTTGAGGAGGTAGTTCTCCCTGAATGTTGTTTGTAAGAGAACCAAAGGTTTTAGATGGCAAGCATATAATTCTTTTCTAAATTACAGGACTGTCTTGCAGAGGAGAGATGTGAAATACACCTGTGTCATTTGGGCAAAAGGGCATGATGCTGACATAAATCATTACTTTCAAAGAGAATAGAGAAATACCTGATTCATGATGAATTAACTTGCTCTGTAACAGGAAGTGCACAGTCCATTRGCTGGACAGGTGGCATCTGAGTTAAGCTGACACCAAATTAGCACTGAGGAAGGAGATCTATTGTTGAACACAGACACTATGGCATCACTTGTTATACCCTAAAGCAAGTTCTTCTTCTGTAAAAATATTAGTAAGAAAAGTCACCTGGGTTTTCCTGAATATTTATTGTACCTGATTTGTTCTTTTTTCCCCTCTCTCTATTCTGCAGGCTGTTTTTCAAGATGAATGCAAATTCAAGGAAACYTTGCTGCCCAATAACTACAATGCGTATGAGTCAAATGCTTACTGTGGCTCTTACATAGCACTCAGCAAACATGGGCGAGTGAAGAAAGGAAGTAAGGTTTCTCCTGCCATGACAGTGACCCACTTTTTGCCCAGAATATGAACATGAGCAAAACAAACGATAAACCCCAGGAAAAAATTGTTCCATTTTGCACATGGGAATAATCTCCCAGGTAAAGTATTTATACTGTTCATTGATATATATATATATATGTATATATATATTGCGTGTGTATGTGTGAGTGTGTGTGAGTGTGTGTGTGTGTGTATATATACACATACATAAATATATATTATGTATGTATATGTGGATAAGAATATTTGTACTAGATCCATCACAGCATATGCAATACTGTGCTGCTTCTCTTCTACTCAGTACAAATTTTATATGGCTATGTGCCTTCTTTGGTGCTGAACTGATAAAAATGCAAGATGGAGTGCAAAGGGAAAAATGTATTCAAAAGATGTTGAATGGCTGTGGATAATTGCATAATCAATCATTGATTATTTATTAATTAATATTAATTACCTCAGACATAACCCTTCATAGAGAGGGCCAAATGGGCCCATGTCATGGGCCAAATCTTCAAATGACTACCTTAGCAGAGTGTGGAGCAGTTCACCCCAGCTGAATATCGGTCCACACCTGCTGTGCTACTCACACAGACTTATACCTTGTCTCCTAAAGGCTTTGGTTTATATTGATCACTAGCATGTCACTTCCACCACCACTTCCACATGGAAAAGTGTCCTTCTCCCAGAGCCCCTCTAGCTCAGGCAGGATTCTGCAGAGTTTCCTCACATGGAGTTGTTGGCATAAATATATATATATATATATATACACATATATATATATATACACGTATATACATATATGCACACACAGGATGTGTGAGTGTGTACCTATGTAGATACATATTTTAAATGCATCAGTCATCCTAGTCTCTAAATGCCCAGGTGCCTTTATATACAGACACACAGAATATAAATAGCTAAAGGCAACATATTTAATTCAGCTGATCCTTATTAACCTCTGAGAACTAGAACKGGTCTGCAGGATGCAATCTGTAAAATGCATGGAATTCATGAAGGTTTCAGCAAAAGATTATTTTAGAAAGCTTCTCTGTTTTGAATACTTCTTCTATTTACTGCTTTAAGTATATTTGTTTCTTCTCTATCATAGCTTAATGAGGTAGGAGAGGCAGAAGGAGGCTATATAAGCATGCCTTCTGTGGGTTGGTGTAGAGGAATTTATATTATAGTCCCAATTTCTATCACTTGCAAAGGAACAGTTCCAAGGAAACACGGCATGCTGCATGTAATATTTCCTAGATCTCTCCCAAAAGCCACACAAATGGCACAACTCCTTTGCCTTGCTATTTTGGTAACCTTCCTCCAGATCATCAGTGAAGCTACATTCTCTGTGCCTTTGGAAGAATATTTTAGGAGGCCATAATTCAATAGTCGCTATAAATGTCAGTTACCAGAAGCCTTGGGATTCCTGCACTGATGGTGTGATCCTAAATTTGAAACTAGATTCAATGCAATGTCAGAGCATGAGCATTTTCAGCATATATGGGCCATGCTGCTGCAGAAGTGAACATCTGAGTGCAAGATAATCTCCCCTGTCCAGAGGAAGTGTGCCTGTGTCCAGCCTTGACATGCCATTCTATTTGCAGGGGATGTCTATTTGTAAAGAACCTGAGCCTTCTGACATGCATGACAAATGCTGTCAGAGCCAGCTCCTCAGCTGGGGTAAACTAGCCTAGAAAGACTGTATCTCCTTATAGATGCCTAAAATTTGTCCCAAGGAGTGTACATACAGGGATGTATCTACAGCCACACTTTCTGAATAATCATCAAGACAATTGTTTTATAAACAAGGTGCAGTTTTCCARCTACTTTTGTGTGATTTATACTCGAATTTATTTTGCTCAAATGTAAGTAGTGATCACTGTGAAAACAAAGAGAAGAAAGAATGGAGTACTGCTTACTGTATGTGAACCGGGCACTTTGGGTATGGCAAAGGAAAAGAGTAATTCTTAGTTTTCTGGTCCTTTAGCATGGAGGGAGAAGCCAAATTGGTACATTTTATCTGTGCAGCTGTTTGCTTCAGAAAGAATTGCATTTTAAGAGAAAACAAAGGATGTTTTGAGCAGGGAGAGTGAGTCAGAGAAAAGTTCAGAAGTTATCAGACAATTACRTTTACCTAAATTCCCTAGCAATGTAGACAGGCGGACCAGAGCTGTGCTGAAATGCATTAGCTGGTAATGTGTAGTCTTATGTTATATTCCTAATTGTCTTTGAAATGAGATATGAAGAAGGATAGAAGAGTACATAAGCATAGACGAAACTATGGTTAAGAAGAAATTTGTTCTGATTACAGTTTACACAAGTGTCATTAGCTTAGGATGAACTCTGCTCTCTCTTAGGATGAACCAAAGTGGACTGGAATAATTTATTATTGCCAGTACTGATAAACTATGTTACTGCCAACATAAAAAATGAGAATCAGACTCACTAACTTTGTTTTGCAAATGCTGGTTGACAGCACAAAAAAACCACACACACACACACACACACACACACACACACACACACACACAAAGTACACCAGGTCACAAGAAGTCTGATTTGATGTAGTCTATTGGACTGAACTTGTAAAGAACTGCAGACCACTGAATGCAGTTTTGGTGGGCATTTGGAAAGCCCTGCCATTCACTCTGCTAAGTTACTCTTCACATCAATGTTTTTTTTTCATATTACATGTTAAGATAATGCCAGACAACACTGAAATCCAGAAAAGGTCCTGTAGTGCCAGGAGACCTATTTAATATGAGAGTGAATGACACCATTGTCAGAAGTGACAGTGGATGATGCCATTGTCAGGAGTGATAATGTCAGCAGGAAACTCCTCCAGCACAACTAGTGGAGTACTGAAGCATTGTCAGGTTTTATATTGATTATACACTTTGATGGAGGTTCTTAAGTAAACGCATGGCTACCTTCATGAAAGAAATTAAGGCATGTGTTCACACATTGCTGTGGATATGCAAATAACCTATTCATCTGTGGGCAACTCACAACAGCAGAAGCTGTGGTAGTGTTGAAGAAGTTACACAGTTTGCCAGAGAGCTGGCCCAATTTTGTTCTGCCTCATGCTTCATCAGCTAATCTCTACCTCCTCCTCATTCCTTTATCACTTGCATGGAAGAAGGAGGATCATCTGTCACTTTAAACAGCTCAGAATAAAATTGCTGAGCTGGCTCAGAAAATAAAAATTACTTTCCCATTCGTAAACTACATGTGCATCATATGGAAGTGGCAAAAAGAACTATGGGTACGATATTGTAAGCTCTTAAGCAAAATCTTATTCAAAAGAATAGCTCTATGCCTATATAAAGATCCACTCATGAAAGTAAAGGAGTATCCCAACACAGGGTTAAATAAGGAAACCTATTGTAGATAGTTCTGTTGGAGGGCCCTTTCAAAGCATATCTCATCTTAGTGTGCATTAACACACTATCCTGAAATGGTCTACAAGCTTTGAAAGCATTGTGACGAATGCCCCATACTGACCTATGTTCCTCATATTTTGCATGAGGGATTCTTTGATGGAATTGATAACAATTTACAAGAATTCTTTCTCCATAGGCAAATCCCACAATTTAAGATCTAATCCACTTTCATTAGAAATCACTCTTTATCGGAATGGAATCAGTCTCTTAAATAATCCTCAAACATGCAGAGATGCATACACTTGAAGAGTAACTTTTGTATACCTCAGTAGCTATTTCAGTTCGAAGACTTTATTTTGCACATAAAATGGTGCCAAAGTTCTCATTATTTTCTTGTAACTAAACTATACCTCATATTCTGACTCAGTATGAACTCACAATTGAGATGGTAAATTTGTGAGAAACACAAAACTGTCTAATCACTTGTTTGTGAAATTGCTTTTATTTTTATATATGTGCTGTGCACAATAGTTTAATGTATTCATTAAATAAACTTTTATACATCTTTCGATAGTGTGTTGACTCCCAATCTCTATTAATAATGTGGGTTTTTTTGCTTGCTTCAGTGCTGCTGTATTCAGAAAAAAATACAGTTTTTATTCAGCTCTTGAACCAGAGAAGCTGATAGAAGTCCTTCAGACTTCTTCCCTTGGAAGTCAAGAGAGAGTCATGTGTTGTGGAGAAATTGGAAGTTTCACAGAAAAGAAGGAAAACTTTAATCTGATTAAAGATGAGCTGTCATATTCACCAAGTCACATTCCAGTGCATTTTTACCTGAGGAGGTTCCAGTGCTGCTCTCCTGTTGTTAATCTTTCCAATGTATCATTTCCTATGCACATCCACTACTTAATTAAATAAGGAAAACTTTTTATAAATGGCTTTTTCTTCTTCCTTGTAACTGACTTGGGAGGGCAACTTTCTACAGCCATCTGTGAAGATATTCTCCTCACTATGCCTCAAAGTTGGGTACTTTGGAAACCCTGCTACATTTCAGTGAGTTGGTACGTGTTGCTTTCCCTCTCTACACTCCCATCCTGCCATGAAATGAGTCCTTTAGTTAGCGAAACGATCACAGACTTCTCTCAGTCGTGGGACATGAAGTCAGATATTAAAAAACAATAGCTGGGAATCTGCTTTCCAGCTCCAGTGCACTGTTTAACCAATGGCCAGCATGATACTTCAGAGTAGACATGTCTTCAAGGCTCTGATTGCTGGCAGCCCTTTTCAGAAAGGTAAGAGCATCAGCACTGTGGCCAAATACCTCTCTCTACATTTGCATTTTGGCTGCTCCCTTGTAATAACTCCCTTTGTCTAAAAAAGTCATAAATTGTTGCATATAATACATGAAATATTACATATTACATACAAGGCACATGGCCCACGTACAGTGACTAGAAACAACCAGACAACCTGCAGCTAATGTAAACTGCTGCAAACCAGTCCATCTCTAGCAAAACAGAGGCATATTTGATGTAGTAAGGGGTATATCTGCAGGGGTTAAGGAAAGGTCGCATGTGACAACCTCTAAAAACACTTTCAGAAATGGATTAGTTTCTGCTCCCTGTTTCACAGTTTGCCTTTTGAAAGGTGAAGGGGGCCAGACCCACCAAAGTGCCCGCAGGGACATTGACAGCTCCTCTGCTGCCTCCTTGGCGCAGGGGCTGAATCATCTCTGGGAAACATTGAGAGAAAAGCTGGTGACTAAACCCCACATTGCTGTCCAGAGCCAAGAAAATCTTGGTTTAGCCTGGCTTTTACTCTATTTACAAAGCTTTCTTCCTCATCTCAAGCCATTTGAAATGCCATGGCATGCCTGTTTCTGAAGGTACATCCTGTGACACAACAACCTTATCCTTTTCCTCAGCGCTTTGTGTCCTGCCTTGGCAGCTCACTCCTGCTCACCCAGACTTTGCTCCCAGGACTATAAAGCTGTAGGATGCTTATCAGGAAGGAGAAGCTTTAATAGATAAGGACAAATGTGATTTAAGCAAAAAATTAATTGAATGGCTTAAAAAGGCACCTCTCTCAGCTCCCTGCACTAATCCTCTTCCTCTGGTCTCTTCTTTCCTCCATGCCTTGTTCTCTGAGCAGTTACTGAAAAAATAAAGGCTCCTGTGAAATGTCTCTCCCTGTACCAGCAGCAGAACAGAGGAATATCCCAGCATGTCTCTGCTCCCTTCTCCATCCCCATTCAGGCTGCCCTGTGCATCCCCTGGCCTGAGGCCATTGGCAGGGACAAATCATCTACCCATTTACTCAGGCTCTGGCTTCTCTGGTGCTCCACTCTCCATGTGAAGCAGAAGGTGCTGTTCTCATTAGCTTGATGACCCTGGGTTGTCGATAGCTCCAGATAGACTTGCCAGCCYTAAGCTGTCAAAAGGCTGCAGGGTGAGCAGCACAGGTAAAACAAAAATGCATTAAACCTTCCTGAAGCCATCAAAAACTGCTCTGCAATGGTAGTGAGTTTATAAATAAATTATTATATAGGAAAATATATGAAAGTCTCTGAAAGAACTGATAGCCTCTTCCCATCAGGCCATACTACAGGCTGCATCTGGCCTGCCATTGAGAGGAAGCAGCTTTTCTGCAGGACCTCATTGCTACCAGCACAAGTGGCTGCAGAGATGTCCAAAGCATTCAGTTCCCCGGAGATAAAGAAAAGTAAGAGCTTTCTGATATCTAGGGGATGCAACACTATCTCCACTGTAGATAAACAAGATCTGGGGAAGGAATCAAGCATATTATTTGCCTGGCTTCAGCACAGCTCCAGACMACTGGCAAGGAAAGGGAAGGGGCCACAATGTAATTCTGGTATCTAAATTCCATCTAATATCTATGCTCCTAGTGGCAGGTGGAATGACCTTTAGACCTCCTGGGACTGATTATTGTACTCTTTTATTTGTTTTTTATATTATTGCCCTTTGGTGGTTATTTTGTTACTTAGCAGCTAGATCTCGGACACCAAAAATGGGTAAGGTCTCATGGGCCTGGACACAAGGAGGAAAGGAAACTATCACCCTTTGGTAATGACTGGATTCAGGTTTCAAGTCCTTCAGTATGTGAGTACCTGTCATATCCTTGTACAGAAGAGCCAATATTTTAACTGTGAAGCCAGAGAACATAGTATTTGAGAATCAAATATCTCTTTGATGAGCGACTTCTCATAATACTAACTGATAAATTGATCATGAAACTACTTCACTTTTACTAAACATTTTCCAACCAAGAGATTTGCCAAGATTTTTGCAAATATAAACCTGGATCCTGGTCATTAAAGTCAGTGCCACAAAGAA
Source organism: Rhea americana (assembly GCF_003343005.1). Classification (NCBI taxonomy): domain Eukaryota; kingdom Metazoa; phylum Chordata; class Aves; order Rheiformes; family Rheidae; genus Rhea; species Rhea americana. The sequence continues at coordinate 667,179 of NW_028185506.1, read as the reverse complement.
CCTTTTAACAGACATAAAATTATGTGATTCATTGCATTGCCCCACTAAAACTGCTCCAGAAAATACTGATGGCAAGAAATGCTTTTAGCAGCTTGGAGCACCTTGAGTAGGAAAGCCGAGAGGAGCAGCCTTTTCCAAATTAAATCAAAGAAAGACAGCAATTTTAAAGTACATTAAGAAATCATCTTCTTCTGTGAGCTCAGTGAGCACTACATTATTACAAATAGTGCTATGGGATCATAAGTGATCATAAAGTGATACAGCCTCGGGCTTGTCTTCCACAAAAGAAACTCTGCAGCACTGAGAGCCCTGAGCAAGTTGCTGCCAGGGGGTAATATGCCATCTCCTCAAACTACACTTTAGGGAGAAAAAAACACATAAAGGGGGATCTTCACATACATAGAAACAAGCACATTGTTAAGAAATACACTTCAGAGAAATTTACTTCACCAGTAGAATTTCTAACATCATACAAGAGTTAGCCAATTCTCTACCAGTGACTAAGCCAGCCCATTTTTTTCTAGAAGAGCTTTGATTTTCAAACTTCAGACATTTCTTCTCTTTCTTGAGGAAGAAAGACAATTAAATCATCGCAAGGATTCTTTTCAAACTTACCAGGAAAGTCAGCCTTCAGGGAGAGATTAAACTTTGAAAATCTTCAACCTTGGAGATATTTATGTTAAGGGAAAATTCTGTAATTCGTGGATGGAAGAAGTCTTCTGGAGAATACTATTTTGTATATTGTAGTATCAATTTCACCTTTTAAAAACCAGTTATACATAGTCATATTAATACACAGGATCTGGAAACTTGAGTACAGTATTCTGGTTGAGGTTTAAAAAACTCAACTGGACAAGACCCTGAGCAACCTGTTCTAGTTTTGAAGCTGGCTTTGAGTTGAACTAGAGATCTTTGGAGATCTTTATTCTACAATAAATTATTTTATTTAGAATAAAATAGCAGAATAGTAGCAGAATAGCAATAGAATAGAAACTACTGTGCCAGAATTTCAAGAAAAATATAGCCAAACATTTTCCCAAGGGAAAAAAATTATTTTCAATGAAGTAAAAAAAATTTGGTTTTTAGATCAAGAAAGTTTATGGTAGAAAACAATCAAGTTTTAGTTACTAGAAGGTTCTTACTTCCAGCCAGCTTAAAGTGTAGCAACACGAGACATTTTAGTGTTTATATATTTTTTCTTTCTTGTTAATATGAATTGAACGGGAATTGACAGAGTGACACACTGTGATTTTGAAGGGACAGGCTGTACTCTCTCTCACCTGACGTTTAGGCTGCTGTGAGGAAGGGAGGAAGTAGGTTCATACTTGCCTTGTGTATTTCACCCAGTTTTTGCTCTCAACACTGGTTCTAGGTGCAGCACAAGAGTCTTGGGATGCAGTTTTGACTCACTAGGACCTGAGGAGCCCTTAATTGCCTCCTGATCCTTTTCTCATTCAACAGAGGTCACTGAGTCTTTGCACTGCATTAATGAGACTGCAGCAAAGATGCCACTGAATCACCAGCAGCTGGGAAAAGTTTAGAAGCATGCTGAGAAATGCAAAACAAAGATGGGAGCTGGGCTCAGCTCCTCACAGTTCAGGAAAATGCTACACAAGCAACAGAGTTCCTTGATCCTGTCATATGTCGTATGTCAGCTAAATTCAGCCTTGCAGAAGGCTGGGCCAAAGCCTTCGTCAGACATGCCTTCTGGGCCTGATTATGATCTTATCTGAATTGGACTGACTGGTTAAGAACATAACCCCATGAGCAGCTCAGAGGTTCCTCATAGCAAAGGTAACAAAGCAGGATACTCTCAACTGGTATTTCTTTTGGGAGAGAGAGAAAAGGAAATGTCCCAGAAAAATATCTGGAGAGAAGTGAATGCAGAATGTTGAGGGAAGAAAAGGAAAGGGAGAGTGGGGCAGGAAGTAAGGTAAAATCAATAATTTATAAAAATACAAAAGAAGATAGCAGACAGAAATTTTTCCAGTGCCTGTGTCTATGAAAACCTATTTGAGTGCAAAAATGAATGCACTGTCATGAGGGGCTAATCACAGCCCGCAAGGGGGCCTTACGTATTTTGTCCACCCACCGCATAGTGCTTTAGCAAATTGTAGCATTTTGAAGTCTGCTCAGCAAGCTGACAAGACCCAAAGATGTGCAGACTAGGTCCTATCTGACAGGAGAACAGCTACCCTGCTGCTGTGACCCTCCTCACTGGGTTCCTGGATGCCCACTGGGTTTGCTCATTACCTAATTAGATTGACAAGATCAGGAGGTCCTTCTTTAACTGGAGGACTCAAAATAAATGCTCGGTTCAATTCCCACTGTTGCCAAGGAAAGCAAAAGATATTTGTTATCTTTGACAGACATTTGGAGACCATGATCTACTAGTGACTTGAGCGTGCTGATCCGTATTGGCCACGTAACATAAGTTGCACTCATTAAAGGAAATAAACAGCCCTAAATCTCTTTTGTGTTGCCTCTTTTCATTTTACTTGTATCATTCACTGAAGTCATCCATTAGGAGAACTGAACCAGATCCCAGGCATTTAATTATAGAAGACATTGTTCCTTGGGAAAATGACCTAACAACAAGCTCTTGTGTCTCAGGTTCAGAGTCACAAATGACTCAGCAGAAGAAGAACAGCATTAGGTTTCCTCATCAGGGCACAAGAGTGAAGAAAGAAATAAGAATCTTTTCTAGTTTTTGGATAACTAAGGGGAGACTGAGGCTAAGCCAAACAGTGGGGGAATCTCTAGGTTTAATATATATATATACACATACACACACACACACACACACACACACACACACACACACACATATAATCCAAACTGGATGTAGAGTTAAGAGCAGTGATCTAGCCTGGGTGATCAAATATATGTCACTGGAAAAAAATCCTAAAGACAAACAACCAAGCATGCAGCCACAAGCAGAGATATTTTTTTCTTTCCAGCCAAGCTCCGAATCCAGCTCAACCCAAAAGCATGTTTGTTTTGGAAGCTGTAGTCTGCTGAAAAGTTTTTGGGCAAAATCCAAGGGGCAAATAAGTGCTGATGAGCTGAACAAGCTGTGTCCTTGGATGATATGAACACATTATTCAACCTGTTACTGCACGCATTCATATTATTATTGGTTATTTTGTTACAGTGTGTGGACAAAAATGCCTTGATAAGGACTAAATTTCTGTCCCTTTAATTGATTTTTTACCATCTCTGATTTTAATGCATGCTTCCTATTTCATGGACCAGAGCTTGTAGTACAATAGCTCCCCCAAGGACAATGCAACCGTACCAACCTAGATCAGATGAGATATCGTCAGGGATAATGTATAAACCCACTGAGCTGTTGGCAGTTATATTTGTTTCGAGGCTGTCTGGAGGACAGCACCTATTTTTTTCTTAAATATTCCTTAGGAAAACTAATCCATTCTGAATCATTCCAGGTGATCAGAGCCTTTTTTCTCATGAGGTTACTCTGTCTGGGGCTTGACCAGGGCTCACCAGGCCAGCACCAATCATCCAGTTGATTCAAGAAGCAATAGGTCTGGTGCTGATCCCAACAGATTGTATGAAAGCTAATTATGATGACTGGCATAGGTGTCATTCAGTGAGAACGTCATTTCTTTTCAGTAACGCTTTAATTGTTACCCAGTAGGGACAGGATAACTTACATTTACCATAGGGTCAAAACACAAGCAGTTACTACAAAGTAGCAGACACAGTATAAATCCTTCACCTATTGTGACTCACGGTAGTTCTATCACGCAGCTGGCCTTCAGATCTCGGGCTGAGCCAACAGGAACAGCAAGTAGCGCAGGTAATTTATTGGACTCTAATCTCATAATCTTGGTTGATCTGATCTGGAGTGTGTCAGTGAAAATATGTTAAACACATCTGCACTTTAATATAACTATGTGCATGTAGTTAACCCTCTACAAAAGCATTAMTGCTAGTGCTGGACTAACAGTAATATTGGGAAATAAGAAACTTCACATAAATCATAAGATTTCCCAAAATAAAATAAGCTGGCAGCATCTTTCTAGTCATCATACAATGCAATACAAGAGGAGATGGTTGCATAAACTGATTTTCTTATTGAGGCCGTGTTCGTGAATTCTCAGTATTCTTGAAGACCTAGAAATAATACATCAGGAGAAAAAATACACTTCTGTAGATGAGACACTATCTAGACAGGCAGGTCAACAGTATTGGATATGTCAGTGACAGACAAACCATAGCATAGGACAAATTTCAGAATCTAGGTGGGCAAGTTGCAACCCTTCCATGTCAGATACCAGGAAAYAGTACTTTGCAATGATAATGACTAGAGCAGCAGAAAAGGTGGAAAAGGGCAGGGGATGGGGGTGGGGCAGGTATGTGTGTTACACTCTGCAAAGCTTGACTGAATGTGTTGCCATTCTGTGTGCAGATTTTAGAAAAGAAACTTGCAAATTTCAATAGAGGACAAGGATAACATCAAATAGGAGTAGTTTTCCACAACAATCCCTAGAACAGTCAAAATGCAGGTCTATAAGCCACTTTGAACACTAAAATTTCTTTTGTAAAATATTATGCATGACCTCAGCTTAATATTGACTTGGTCTTTAGTTGCCATGAAGGTATTATTGCCCAGAAATGGAGATTGACTGATGAACGCAGTATGGAGTAAGGGGTCATGATCCAAGAGATACAGTCGTGTTTGGGGTGAGTCAGTGAGCTAGGTGGTCTCTGTCATGTGAAAACATCCACTAGGGCAATGGAATGGATAAAAATAACAAGATGTTGGGGAAAAAATTGCATTTCTAAGTTTAAGAAAATCATCAGCCAACAAATCCTTGTTCTGGAAAACTGAGCAGTTAGATGAGAGTCCAACATTTCAATAAAGATGAGAAAAGTAGCCTGCTTATCTTCTTTGAAACAGAATTAATTTCCCAACCAGCCTTGTCATGACACCCTCTTGTGCCAGCTATAACATTGGCCAAAGATCAGCAGGGGCTAGGTACAGGATCAGTGCCCTGACAGCAGATGAACCTGTGCAACCAGGGCACCATGTGGTACAGGCAGCAAGTCTCTCTTTGCCAGCAGCAAATGCCAAGAAGGTAACACGAATGACTGTTGTTGCTGCAGAAAGTTGTGAATCTTCTTGGAAATCCATTTTGTGATGAAAAACCTGAATCAGGGGCAGAATTCAAAGTAAGCCATTGCCAGGTTTCCATCTAATCTAGTCGGTCCTTGTCTCCACCAGCCTGCTCCCAGTGTCCCCACCACAGACATACCTCAGCAGACAGTCTACATCTTCTGAACAAAGGTGAGCAAACACAGCTACCTGTGGAAAGACAAAGTCATTATTATATGCTTTGCCCTGCCTTGTTCAAAGTTTGGTCTCCATATTGATTTAAAGGAATCCAGAGTCATATACGAGCTTCACTGATGTCAAGAAACACTACAACAGACTAGTAGTTTCCCACCATAGCCATGTTCAATAAGCACAGAGAGGTAGGAAAAAAATAAATACGTCTTTAAAAATCACAGTTACTTTGTCTGGCATCACTAAAATGGCTTAGTCTTAATAATATGCTTATTGCACAGTGGCCAGTGTGCACAGGCACATTTTTTTGTATGCTGTAATTCTGCATTTCTACAGCATGTGGTAATTAAAAGCCATTTTAAGGTAAGTTTAACCTGAATTTTGAATTTTCTGAGTTTAAAACACTTGGGTTTGGGATAACTGCAATACATAAGTAATATATTTTACCCTAATTACTGGTTTTTACCTTCAGTCTTAATAGATTTTTAAAGTAAAATCTTTCTACAGGAATTGGATATTACAGAACACTTAGAGCACACAATTTAAAACAAAGCACTATCCATGGAGATAACTGGGAACTAATCAATTCACTTTTTTCTTTTTTTATTTGACTAAAGCAAAAAGTTTATTGCATGTTCTTTTCCTGGTTTATTTTGCTTTGATTCCTCCTTTTTTTTTTCAGTGCCATTCATGAATATAATGTTACTCTGTTTGGTTTGTAAACATTACTCAGAAATGTTCTATAGTTGCTTTTCAAATCTTTTAATCAAGATCTATTGCAGTTTCAACGTATCTTTTAAATTTTGAGAGGCTTTTGTTTGTTTGTTTGAATCTGAAACCAATCTGATGCTAGAGAGGTCTACTTCTAAAATGTTATCTCTTTAGAAAGAAAAAAATAGAACTTGTGCAATCATTAAAATGCAGGTACAAAGCTTTGGAGATAAATTGGTGTGACTAGACTACCTAGACACTATTTCCACTTATCTCTAGATCCAATATTATTGCTGGAAATTTGAGGACTTAAGGGGTGTGAACAGCATACTGATTTTTTTTTACAAAAAAGATTTGGAAAAATAAAAAAAAGAAAATCATTGTTTAAGAAATCTTTTCTGGGGATTAAGTAGGAGGCAATGGGACTGTGTTTGTTACAGCTGTAAGCACTGGAAAATTTGGAAAGGACCCACAGGAAAAAAAATCAAGTATCTTCTGAAGGAGAAGAACCTCGAGCAACCAGAGAGAGATACGCAGGACACCAGATAGAGTATGATGTAGGGACATGACAATGAATGTGCTTGGAGATTTCTAAAACTTGACTGAACAAGGCCCAGAGGAACCTGATCTAGCTTTGAGGTTAGCTTTGCTTTGAGCACAGTTGACAAGAGGTCCAGAGCAACCTAAATAAAAAGATAGAAAGATGATCAGTAACCATCCTAAGGTCTCAGAAAGTCCAGCCTCTCTTTCCCATCTCATTTTACATTAAGAGATCTCTCCTTGTATAAAATTTCACAGATTTGCTGATGATCTGCCTAGTCCTTCTGCTTCCTGTTATTGCTTCCTCCAGACACCTGCACAAACCCAAAGCAACATCCTTTTATACTACAGCTCAGGAACTTACTTCAACCAACCATTTGTCTTCAGCCTACTATATTATCCTCAAAGAATCAGTTTGTGACCATTCCTTCCAGTGCTATGCTTCTAAAGTGTATAAAACTGGAGAGACTAATTCTGTCTCCATATTGGTCACTACATCTCAGATACTGTGCTGGGATCCTCTCTGCTAAATTTTAACTCTTTCTTTTCCACTTTCTTTTCCATAGTATCCTTCATCAGCTGAACTTGACTTCCACTGATTAAGTGGTAATACATACCTCTCCATTTCAGTGCTAAGACTCTAGATTTTGAAAATACTGGCTCTGTTACAGCATTTCCCACCACCCTATCCTTTAAATCATTCTCTCCCTCCTACACACCTTTTCTTCTGAGGCCTTAGTCAAATGTTAAACAACATAACAGCACCAGGAAATACAAGTCCTCTTTAACCCTGGATAATCAAAAGCTTCTGTTTCAAGTCTGAAAAAAAAATTGTATAGGAAAATGTGAGTTCCCCAAGGGCACATTTCTGTTTATATTGATTTTGTTTCCAGGCCAAACAAGAACTGAAAAGGAATGAAAGGCAGCAGATGCTCTGGGGCCAAGCACTCTGAAATGTCCCACAAACAGCTGAGCATYGGCCTTTAAACTATAATGTAGCAAAAGGAGACCTTTTGAAGTTGCTGTTTGCCTTTTTGCTCCCCTTCCCTACACATGAAAGGGAGACGATTGTAATTATCTTATTGGTTAAAAACACAGACACAAACACACACACACGTGCACAAATCATAGCATCTTACTGACTTTCAAAGTTAGCAGCTACCCAAGTCATTCTGGCTCTCCTCCAGCACAGATTTATTATTTCTTCGAAGGCTTTTCTCAGCATGCCTTTCCATTTCTTTGCCAGCCATGGTGGATTTAGTCCTATATCCTAGAGTGACCTCTAGTGGTTTTCCTGCAGTGAGAGTCTGTAGTCCATAGCTGACTTTAAACCTACAGGGGATGTTGAATATTTGGATGTTCAGGCTTCTTCAGCTGAGCGTTACTACCTCGAGTGATAAATTATGCAAGAACATTAAGTTAAGTGACATTAGAGTATATAGAAAACAATGGAAAGAACAATGGAGGGAAGAAAAGATCATATAGTGAAATAAAAGATAGGCAAATGCTACAGGTTCTTACTACTGGGCATATGGATTTTATGTTATATAGAGTGAACTGAACTGAATTGAAGTGTTCAGGCTAGGATCCTGGCAGTAGCAGGAACAACCAAAGACATTCAGTGAAAGCATGCAGCGACCTCCATGTTAGAGAACAGACTGACTTGTGGTGTCTCGTTTTGGTTGAAAAAGCATGAGAGCTGATACAAGTATGTGTGAAGGAACAGAATTAGCTTGAAATTCTTCTTCACTTTTATCGTACATTATATCTTTTTCACTTTTATGGTAAATTATATGAAATGACAAGTTGTACACTGAAAAAATAAAATACATGTTTTAAATATATGTACTTTTAAAGTCACAGATTGTCTGGAGAACTTACTGCCAGAAGATACTGAGAAAGGGAGCTTAGTTCAGCCACTTGTGACCTTCAAGCAGACTACCTCAAAGTTTGCTTGTAGACAAGTCACAGCAGCTCACATAGCTACAAATGGAGAGGTCCATTTTGTGCCTTCTCCCTTCACTTTCTTGATGTACCCCCTCACACCTCCACCTCCTGCCTTGATCATTTGTCTCCCACATACTTTTATGCCAGGACCCATCCCTGATCCCCACTAGTTCTCATTTCTGTCATCCCAGGCCCACATACAACTTACCTGCCCATCACCAAGCCTATGAGCTGATCCACGGGGCTGACTGAGTCTAGGTGCTCGCCTAGGCTGCAGGACAAGCAGCTCCTCCCTGGCCAAGACTTCCTGTCCCCCAAGGAATGTGCACCATATTGGGCTTCCTCCAAGAAGCATTTCCTTGGCAATGGGAAGTATTAGCAGCTCYCATAATAGACTGTGACCATTCTCTATTCCACAACACCTATGAAAACTGAGACCCTTCAAATGATGGAAGCACTCTCTGTTTAAAAAAAACACAGCCTCTCAGGGACTGGTCCTGCTCCACCTGGGAGTTCTGCCAGTGATTTCAGCTGGAGGAAGAGTAAGTCCCTTCATTTGAGATAGTTAGAGCAAAACAGCACAAGCAGCATTGAGAAGGCCCTTCTTAGATACTTACAAAGAGGGTAGCCCAAGCCATTATTTGCTTCCTCCTCAGAGTGCAATGCGATGTTGGGGCTTTCTGTTTATGTGTGTCTTTACTGTGTTAAATTTTGAAATCCGTAGTCTCTAAAAGCTACTTGTAAAAAGCTGCCTCCTTTGGAAATGGCAAACGAGAGTGGAAAGCTTCTTCCAGTCTTCCATCTACCTGGAAAGAAAAGTCCCAAGAAGAAAAGACAAGCGCTTCTCAGGAAGACTGTACGGCCTGCATTATACAGCGATAGGTGTCCAACAGCTACTCCTGCAATATTCATTGTCTGCCTGTCCAGGTGAATTAGCACTTTTAAAACTGGAAATGGCTTTCCAAAACATCTACTACATGGAGAAAAGGTGAAGAGAAAAAATAGAAGACCCAAGACCATACATTTGGCAAGCACACTGCAGAAACCGCTAGTACACGTTGCAGTCCCAGATGCAGTGGGCTGTGCTTACTTCATTTATTTCACGTAGGTGAGCCTAGCCAGGATGTTTGCTTTAGTCGTGGGCAGTGTGACAAGGATGGGACGTCCAAATAAGGTCACTCAGGATGTGTTTAACAACATCGGGTAAAGTCTGTGGCAAAGGTTCATGCACACACATGCACACAAGGCATCCATGGTACATACCACTGTCCTGGTGTGTCATTATTCCAAGAATAACTACTAGAGAGGCACTCCACCCTTGTACTTCCAACACCGAAGATGTGATTGTCCTATAGCCAGTTATCACAGTGATTTTAAGGAAGATGGAAGAAGGGAAAAGCGTCCCTGAACCTCTGACCTCTTGGAAGAGATGCAATGCAGAGGAAAGTTTGAAAAAAGGAGGTRGTTTCAGATTTATCAAGCCAAATTCCCTTGTGATCTTCGAAACAGCAGAAAGCAGGAAGCTTTCTGAGTATCACCCCAGCTACCTGGGAAAGGAAGGGGCAATTCTTCCCCATTCTCACATGGCTCCCACCTATGGGGACAGGCTGGCGAACAGCAAACATCTCCTTGCCCTCAGCCAGGGCAGAGTTCTGCAAAGTCACACACCTGTTTAAATATAGGTCAGCACGCTTTATTAGGCAACAGCCCTACATGTGCGTCTACATGTTGAAAGGCAGTCAAACACTGTGAGGAGACGTGCATTTTTACTTATCAGAGGATCCTGGAAAGCAACCTCTTTATACTTAGTAAGCATTTTTGATGGTGCATAAARTACTTTTTAAAAGTCTGCATAAGGTAACTAAGGGTGAATTTCTTCTAGTAACTTCATGTGTTGTACTTGTCCTGCAGACTGAAGTGATAAGCAATGAAAGAAGGGAGTTACCTTGTTAGCAGCTACACAAGGGAGGGCAGGCAGCTGCCAAGGTCAGGATTTGACAGATTTGAAACCATAGGTTATGATCAAAAATGATCTGAGGCTGAAATGCAAAGTGTTCAAAATGGGGAAATGTCAAGAGCTCAGGCTCCTCTGGCTACCCTAATTCAGTTCTGTTGGTGTACAGTCTGGAGAATAATTTTTAGTTAAATGATCATATTTAATTAAATTACAAAACGTCCCACCACACATTCATCTCACTGGACACAGAAAGTGATTATATTTACTTACAGATACCCAGTATTTTGGGTCTATCAATCACTGTATGCCCTGGAGTAGTACTTGCAGTAAGTGGTAGGCCTCAGTAGTGAGGCATGAGTCTATCACCACCGACACCCAGCACCCAGATCCAAGAGCTCTGCTAGATCTCTGCTGCCTCCAAAGCAAAGAAGTGGGTGAGGGGTGAGGGCCAGGAGGAGAAGGGAAACAGGGTCTGGGAAGGCACAGAGCATCAGCTGTTTTCTCAAACACATTTCAGCCTGCAAAGTGGTCTATTTAATCCACCCCTTCCTCTTCAGCAATGTGGTTAAGGGGGGCTTTCCTCATTGTTCATTAGCACTGCCAGGAAAACAATCTCATTGCTGCCTTTGGGCTATCAATGATTCCCACTGCCTTTGAACGATGCTAAGAAAAAACCTGTGTCCTATGTTGCCTGACCCCAGCTGTGCCATGTCCCCTTCATGGGAAGTGGGAAATATGGCCATACCTTCATGCCAGAAAGGTCCGTATTTGGTCTCCTTTGCTAAGGGACAGGGCAATCCTGTTCTTTCCCACCAGCACATCTCAAGCTCCACGTGTGTCCCAGCTGCTGTCCTTACGGCACCCACCTTCGCTCCTCTCTGCTTAAGAGGCTCTTCAGAGCAGGGACCAACCTGCTTTCCTGAATTATTTAAATTAAGGCAGCATTTAAAGAAGAAGAACAATTCTGAGGGCTTTTTTTCTTTTTTCTTTTTTTTTTTTTTTTTTCTTTTTTCTTTTTTTTTTTTTTTTTTTTTTTTTTTTTGCTTCCCTCTAGAACAAGAACAGACTACAAGATGATGCTGCACCTAATTCTTTAGGTACTGAAGAAAGCTGTCTTGATTGGTCAAACATCTGAGAATGGTATAGACAAAAATGAAATATATATCAACATATATAGCACAAGTTACAAAACTATTGTTGCTACTGTTGCAATAGCATAAAGATTTAAGAGGAATAAGGTTGTAATCACTTTTATTAAACTAACAAGTAAGCAAACTTTCATAGGCTTGGTTACTTCACCAACAGCTGAATAGGTAGGAGAAGTTAAGTGCCATATCTACAGAAGGAATGACATATCGACAGAAGGAATAAATGGATCAACCTGGAATAAAAACAAAGTAAGCAGACTGCCAAAAAAGCACCACCAATGTGAATATAGATTTAAAGCAAAAATATCTATTAAAAGGCAAAATCTGCATTACCATC
>NW_028185506.1:537434-652940 GCF_003343005.1 Rhea americana | reverse complement strand
CTTCCCTTCCCTTCCCTTCCCTTCCCTTCCCTTCCCTTCCCTTCCCTTCCCTTCCCTTCCCTTCCCAAAAAGCTTTCTGTGCAGCACAGTGGACTGCTCTTCCTGGATTTAACAGTAGGGGTGTGGGAAGCTCTCAGATGTCACAGGCTTGTAGATAACATTTGAACATATGATTAGCTTTTGTGAGCTGTCTTTAGAAACCTTACATTTGTTCCCTCCCGCACCTTAACCAGAGAACCTACGTGCTTTCCTTCCCTTGAGGTTTCAGGCCACTTAAAATGCTGCTTTGACAAAACCCAAGGATGTGGAGAAGTTTTTCCTGTGTGATGTCACTTGGCTGCCCTTTATAAGCCTCTACAAAGAAGAGGGGAGCCCATCTGAGGATTCATGCTCCAAACACACGCAAACAAGGGAAAAAGAGAAGCAAAGAGGAGTATCAAGTTTCAGATAACGACCAGCCACTAAGGACAGAGAGCCATGTCACAAGCCGATCACTACAGCTGCTTGGGGTACATGCTGCTAGTGTTCTGCAGTCTGAAGGCTACCACTGCCTTTCTCAACTCCTCACCGCTGCTGAATCCCAGCTGGGGGAGCACAGATCGCCTGATGCACCTGTACACAGCTACAGAGAGGAACAGCTTCCACCTCCAAATCAATGCCGATGGCTACGTTGATGGTGCCCCACAGCAAACCATTTACAGTAAGTAGCTTGTTATGGACCCCCAGTCTTCATATGAACAGGGGAGAGGGCGCTTTTTTTTTTTTTTCTTTTCACTAGCTATCTCAAATTCCATCCTCCTGGTGGGCAAGCAGACAGCTGTGAGATGGAAAATACACGTAATTATAATCTTCCTTTTGTTTAACAAAAAAATTGCTTCAAAGAAATCTAGCAGTTGGGGATTCTTCACCTTTATAATAAGTTCTATGATTCCTGTGATACTCTGCAAGTAAAAACAACCAGAATTATCTTTCACTTCATGATTTTACTCAAAACTTCTTGTGGAAGTCCTAAGGAGAGGTTGGTGATGACGTGCCCCAAATAGCTTCTTCCTATTTCAGTGATAGCATCTGCAAAGGAAATACACTGAGGGAACTCATGATAGCAGTGGTGGAAAACTAGTTGTGTCCATAAAAACTTTTTTTGGGGGTAGAGAGCTGATCACTATCTCTAAGCAACTATGTACAGTAGGTCACTTCCTTCCAAATGCATCAGTACTTCTCTGCATTGAAAATTGGTTTGTGCAACAAGCTTTAGATTTGTGCCTTTAATGTGCCACATGACAGAAATACAATTGTGCATAGAACATGGGTCACTGAATATGTAAATTTTGACTAAACAGAGGAAATTGCAAAAGGTCAGATTCTCATAAATGAAGTGCTAAGTCTTTGGAGTGCAGTGTGGCTCTCAAATTATCTCATTATCATCATCTCTTTTCATGCAAAGTTAAGGTATCCTTCTTTCTTTGTTGTATACCTAGCCCAAACATCATAGGTAGTAGAAAAATGATCTTTTTTAAAATTTAGGGTTCATTTATAACATTCTAGAAGTCTCCTTTTTTTTAATGCTCACATCACAAGTAACTTTAAAACAGAAAGTTATTTTAATTATTATTATGCATATCTTCTTCATCTACTCAGCTAAAAATGTAAGCATATCCAGTGATATCTGTGTATGAGTGTACGAGGAATAAAATACATTTAAAAGGTTATAATTTAACTAAGGAGAAAAAATAATCAAATTCTGCTACGTTTTTGGTCAAGAACCAGTATGATGGTGTAGAGAACCACAGTCAACAAATAGCATGCTTTCCCAAGCTGTCACAAAGCAAATATACAGATAGTTGGAACAGCGGAGGAGAAAGTGTGAGATAAGACAAGGAAAGGAGTTGTGAAAGGAAAATGACTGAACCTCTGTCAGGTCACCACAGTCCTGCTGAGACACATGAGAAGTGCAAAGTTTTGTACCAGGGCTGGAATAACCCCTAGTGTTGCTACAGGCTGGAGCAGTATCACTGCACAGAAAGAGCCCTGCTGGACAGGAGGGAGCACAGGTTACAGGGTTACAGGGAGCACCAGGTCACATATGAGCCAACAGCACATTTGTCCACGTTTGAGTGGAACGCTGACTTAAAGACCCCCAGGACAGCCCTTCAAATCAGCARTTCTGTGGATCTTTGAGGCCATAGTCCAGTGCAGAACAGGATTAGACATCTTTGTTTTTCTGAACAGGTGCCCTAACGATCAAGTCCGAGGGTGTTGGCTACGTAATAATCACTGGAGTGAAGAGTGGCCGCTACCTATGTATGGATATGAAAGGAAACATTTTTGGATCGGTGAGTGACCTTCACTAAGACTCACARCTGAGGCAGATGCAGCCTGCTGTTCTTACAGTAGCGCCAATTTCCTCAGCTAGGGCAAATCTGTGCAGCTTCATGTAGTGAAGGAGGATGCAGGTTTAAGCCAGGTAAGGACCTGTCACTTAGGTTAGATTTTCCTCTTCTGGTCAATTGTATTGAATTGTAGAGCTGACAGAAGTCATGTGAGTCCTGCTGATCTAAGCGAGATCAGAATGAAATCTAATGATGAACCAGCCTGAATTCTTGCTGTAGTCTATAGCTATGGCTTGGAAATAACTCAGACAATGCAGCTCCCTCAGAGAAAACAGTGTTATCCCAGAAATACCTTTGCTATAAATATGGGGCACACATATTAGATCTACAGTTGACTAAACCTTATCTCAGTTGTTAGTGAAGAGCTAGGGGATCAGAAAGACACCTGCTGCAAGATCTCATCCATCTTTCTGTTTTATTTGGCACTTTTTAATTACCAAATCTTTCTGCTCACAGCTGTCACATTTTTTCCTTAAGCATTACTTCAGCCAAGAAGACTGCGTGTTCAAACACAAGACTCTGGAAAATGGATATGATGTGTACCAATCTCCTAAACACAATTTCCTGGTTAGCTTAGGCAGAGTTAAACAAGCTTTTTTCCCTGGTATGAATCCACCACCATACTCCCAGTTCTTGTCCAGGAGAAATGAAATTCCTATATTCCGATTCAACACACCTGAGCCCCACAGGAACACTAGAAGTGTAGACGTCGATCCAATGGATCCTCACCAGATCCTAGTCCCCCAGAGAAAGGTCTCTGCATTAGGATCCCAGCTGCGGCTGCAAGCAGACTTTTCCCATGTGCCCAGAGAACCTATGAGAATCAATCAGAACGATATGGTCAACCCAGATGACCCATATGCTATGATGGATGCCAGGAGGCATGTGAGCCCTCGCTTCTATATTACAAGATAATGGGGCTACACCACTTGCAAATTGAAGTGATGGGTGAATATGATAGGTGAAAGGAACTGGTTAGCACAGTTGGTTGAATTTCCAACTTTCAGAATTGCTATTAGAAACCTAGAGGACAATGGAAAAAAAAAGAACTTCAAATTGCACCCTTAGAGACGACACTTCACTGAAAAAACAAATAGTATGTTTTCCAAGTTGGGCTCTGTTCTACTGGAAAGAAGAACTACCTGCAAAAAGAATAATACAACCCAAAATTTGGGGAGTTTGAATCACCTTTAGCTTGCATCAGTGGACAGAATTCACTCGAACAAAACACAAGAAATGAATGTTAAAAATCACTGGTGTAGCTGGAAAGAGACTTGGGCTCTGCAACCCTCATTCCAGTAGAAGCAGGGAATCCTCTAATCTGCACAACAGCAGATGGTGCCAGCGCAGCATAAAAGATGTCTGCTATTACATTATTAAAAACTTTATTGTATATAGTTTTAGCTGGTAGGATTGAAGCTGTAGTCTCTCTTCACACCTGTAGAAGTCAAAAAGCAACTTCTCTATTGTTAAAGGAGCTGCACACATGGAAAACTGGAGTAACTGGAAAAAGAAGAGATCAAACGGTGTTGTGTAGAAAGAGTCATTTCTGACTCCCATTAAATCAAAGCTGAGGTCTGGAAAAAAACAAGTAGAGTCCCAATGTTCTCTCAACTCCTTCTCTATCATACTTCTATATTCACTTAATGCTAGGGTCAAAATATAGAAATATAATGTAAGAACATTATTTTAATGCATTTCCAATACAGAGAGAAGTATGAGGAGTACTAATTAATATAATTAATAATATGTCAAACAGGTTACTTTATTTTGCATACGGCTGAACTCTGCTGGGAAAAATAATTCCCAGTCAGTCATGCCCCACAGGCTTCACACTATTCATAGCTAGTGCATATTTTCCTATGAAGAGTGAAAATGAAGTGTATATTTAGAAAAGGAAGATCCAAGTTTAATATCACTGTTTCTATCTAGTCCTGAGCAGGTATCAGATGCCTTCTACCCGTAACAGTGAAATGACTTTAATTTCATCATGAGATCTCTAAATATTGACAAAACCTTTTCCCTAGACAACCAGAGTGGTGTATGTTATGGGTGAGTTTACTTATCGGAATCTAACCTCCATAGACGCATCTGAAGTTTATAAAACTTTAGTTAAAATGAGAATATCAGCAGAGCAGAGCTTTGCACTGTAATTTAAGTGTAAAATTGTTAGCTGATGGAATTCAGTATAGCTTCATTGGTTTTAATGGAGTTATATTTGTTTTCATTAGGTGTCTGAAACTTGGGTATGTATTTAGCTATTTTCCTCTCTTTTTTTTTAATTTGATTTCTCCTTCCTGGAATTTTAAATCTGTGCACTTTTAAAGGTTATTCTTGATGTACTCCAGTAGAAATCAACAGCAAGGTACTGATAAACTGCAGAAAAATCCAGTGTGGATTATATATCCACCACACTGGATATATAATAAGAGCTTTTATTTTGACACGTATGCATTTTCTCTCAAGATGCAGATTATCTATTTTATTTATTTAACATATTTATCACCCTGACAACAGTCTGAAAATGCTATATTTGGTCTAAGGGTATCCATATCAATAATATGAAAGGTAGTAGGCTAAATTCTGGTCCTGTTCTTATTACTGTCTAGTGAAGTAAATCACTGAAGTCACTAGAATTACAGCAGTACAATAAGATCAAAATAAGGCCCACTGCATTCCTTGCTTTCATAGAAATTGGTCAGGATTTAGCTCAAGGCCTGTTCTGCTGACAGACTTAAATTTTACATATATATATATATATATATACACATATATATACACACACACACACACATACATATACATATATATGTACATGTAATATCTCTTTATCTACAACATTCAAGTAGTTTTACTAGAATAGTCACAGGGATTGATTCTGCTGTGAGAATATTTTTCTCCACATGAAGTGATTCTCTGTTTATAGGAGTACATAATAGCCCAGGACAAGACAAATGATTAGGATTAGACCAAGATTTCTGTCTAATAATTTATTATTTTTTATCCTTTGAACGCATAATAAACATGATTAGCTTCAAAAGGAAAGAAGTGACTCTAATAGATCTAGGACAATTGTCGGGGAATAGTTGTATGTTTTCATGCTTATTCAACATTCTGCAAGATTTTTTTACCATGTTGTCTATATAGTGGACAGGAATGATCTTATTTTTATGTTCAATTTTAACAGTTTTACTTGATTCCTATACCATTCTTCTTGGTTTTTTTCACCTTGAGAACACTGGAATAAGAGCAAAATTTTCATTTAGTGTAAGTTGTTCTAAGCTCCACAGAGGCCTCTAGAACTTGGAGTCAATACAACTACAATTTACATCAGAAAAAAACTTCTGTCCCTATGCATATAATTTGGCAAGAAATGGCTGTGGGATCATATCTCTATACCATACCTATACTCACACATTAGAACAGAGTAAGAAGAGTTGCTCACTCTGGTATGTTATTCTCCATCAGTAACAAGCAGGTTTATGCCTTATGCTACCAGTGAACGCACAATGCAATTTGCATCAAAAATGTATTTGTAAACATAGAGAGCTGGAGTGAAATGTCAAAAGAATCAATTATTCAAAGGAGATGCTGGCCATCATCAGCTATTAAGAAAGCATTACATTTTTATAGTGCAATATTTATTTATTTATTTGAGTGGGTTGCAAGTCCCACAGAATATTTATAAATATTTATAGCAATGTATAGAAATTGTTCCCATTTATAAAAGCACCAATAAACTTATTCGTTTCTCAAAATGAAGGGTTTTGTATTGTCTGTTCAAGCTCCCATTTCAGAACAGAAATAAACAATTGGTACCAGCTGTTTGTGAAACAACTTTTATGCYCTACTTCCTTTTACCATATTCAGCCTGATAGACTATGGGTTCCTGGCTCTTTCACATACTCCGTCTGTGAAGGAACTGTGAAAGACGATGAAGAGTAAAACCTTAGTAGGTCTAAACTGACTACAAAGGGATGACCACCTCTACTGGGAAACTACTTCTGCAATCCAAAAGGAGTAGAACATGACTGATTTAGCTGCTCCAACCATGCTAAGGAATACTTGTGATCCTGCCTCCAGGTTCTCATGATAAAAAGCCCTAGGTAAATTACTGTTACTGCTATCAGCTATACAAAATATTCTAACTCAGTGCCTAGAACCCACACTGGGACTGTTTTGGAGCTGACAGATCACAGGCTGAATAAAACACAGATATCATCCTCATACCACTTTTATGCAATGGTCCTCAGCCCCACCAAAACCTAACAGAGAGCTCTAAATTGCCAGAGTGCCCATGATTCTAGCATATGTTCTCCCTGAAGTGGCTTCCCCTTGCCACAGACACTATGCAGAGCTCTTTACTGTACACTCAATGTTAGTGATAGTCATCAACAGCATTATTTCTGTCTTCCACAGTACCAAAACCAAGGGAAGCATCATGTAACCATCAAACGGCACAATACTGTTGCTTGTGGACAAGAGGACAATGGGTTTCAGTGGGAGAGAGATCAGGTAGATATGATAGCTTCTTTTCTCTCACTCTGCACCAGGATCTCTTTCTCCTCTCATTGCTATAGATTTAGGTCTCTGAACTTCAAAGGAGAAACATAGCAGGAATAGGCAGTAGGAATTGAAGCATATGAGAAACATCACAGATGCCAAAGTATCATAAAAAATCAGCTGGTATCATTTAGTCTCCCACATGCTTGAAGTCTCAGTCCTGCCTCTGAATTGTTTAAGCACATTCACAGTCAGCTGTGCACAGGGAAGTAAGAAGAGAGGATACTGCAGAACAGTCACAGTGCAAGGAGCCATCTCAGCCAAGCTACCTCTCCATTCAAGAGGAGGATAAACACAAAGACAAGTTCAGTCGTAGCCTCTCCTTGACCAGGGAGCTTGGTCTGGTGTAAACTGAAACTGCAACCAGATCTTAACCCAATGCAAGGAATGAATGGTGAGAGAATTTGGAACTGTCCAAAGACTGTTGCTTTACGGATCATAAGGAGTTATTAAAAATTATTTCTGACATAGTTTTCTCCATAGAGAAATCCAAACAAAATGCTGAATAGTACATAGGAAGGTACCTTAGCACAGCAATGAAGATGACTGTATGGCTGATAATGGCAAAGGATGATCAGCAAAATCCAAACTGCCTGTTCTGGGTGCTCTTCTAACAGTAGACATCCAGAAAAAGCCCTCAAATCTCATCTTTAGACCAGCTAAATTCTGGGAAGTGTAACTGAAAAGTGAAGTGACTGTTTTTCAAGGAATATGACAAAAAGTCAACATYTGAACAGCATTTTGAAAGACTGTTAAAGAGAAAACAAATTTATTTATTTATTTAAAAAATGAAAGTATCATCATCTCTTTAAGTCCACACTGCTACAAGGGAGTAGCAGATTGCAGACAGCACATAATTCCCTATATTCCCTATATTTAACATATCAAGAGCATTTGGTAAAGGCATTTTTCAGTTTAAATAAATAAATAGATAGATAGATAGATAGATAGATAAAAAGAACAGGTCAACTGGCCTTTATAGGTAACATCCACCTACACAGTGAGTGGAGTAAAACAACTGCAAAGAGCACACTTTTCACTGCTGAGAACAGATAGTAGATGTCACACATCTGTGTTTCTTCCCTATCTTTTGTGTGTCCCCTCCCCCGGTCCCAGGCTATTTCCAGATCACAGCAGAGTTCAAACTTAATACGACATAGAAGGACAACATGGCACAATTATCATCTAATTCCCTCTCCTACAGCATTTCTGGCATTGTTCATTATTGCTTACTCACAACCCCATGACGGACAACCACTCCCACATAAGTTCAGTTACGGATTTATCTTCTCTTATATCAATGTGAATTTAACGGCGCAGCTATTTACTTACATAGGGATGAAAGGAAATTCAGTCTAGAGTGGTTTAAATCTGATTAATGTTTCTTTTGAATCTAATGTCTGTCACACAGATTATATACAGAGAACATGTCTCCATGCTGGGTTGTAGGAGCCAACATGTCATACATTAGCCACCTGTACAGATTATCACGTTGGCCTAAATATAAGGCAGCCTCAAATCCAACTTAACTTCCAACTTTCAAGGAATAAAAACACTGACAAAACATATGAAAAATGTAAATCCCATTTATCACCTTGTAGGCCATCTCCCTCAGGATTAAAGCTCAATTCTCTGCAGAGTCCCAAAAGCTCTCTCCCTTTCTCTAGCCCCAAGGACAGCCTTTCAAAAAACCCCATGCTTCCACACCCAGGTCCACAGGGCCTCAAAGCCCATCTCTGCAGCACTATTCAGAGTCCCCAACTATTCTCCATCAGCCCAAAACCCTGACTCAACTGCCCAGAGCCATAACAGCCCTCATCTCTTGTGTCACCCTGCAGATTGCATGAAGAGGAGACTGCAGCCCTTGGTTGTCTAAGTGCAGGAACAGTAAGAGGAAAGAGGGAGCCTTGTTGCTCACACTCCCTGCTGTTTTCCATGTGTCTCTTCTTCAGGAAAGCCCAAATCTCTTCCTACTGTCCTTGCAGGTGGTAGAGGCCTGCTGGCATGCACAGACTGGATCCCAGCAGCATGTGCTGGGGAGTGCTCTCTGCAGAAGCATGAAAGTATATACAACACCTTTATCTTTTCAGATCTTAAGGAAGAGAAAAAATTCTTCCCCTATGTTTAGGTCATATAGGATGTTTATGCTGTTTCTCAAGTCATCAGTTCTTGCAGTTCATGTCCTTTGCACGTGGTTTGCATGTTTTTACTCCTCACATACAAAACAGTTAAAATTTTTTGTTACAAGCTTGAAATAATCAATGGTATTTTACAGGGTTTACAGCACTCTGCATGCTTTTGAGGTACACTGTCAGGGACAGGACCCCATTTACTGCTGCTATGCACCCCACGTTACTTATAAAGCCAGACAAACGCTTTCACTTGTGCAGAACAAGGCACCTGACATGGCATCAGCCAAAGAGCAACACAGAGTGAGGATAGCCAGTTTTCCCATTGCTTCCTCATAGGGCTAATGTTATGGTAAAAGACAAGAAGAAGAGGAAAAAGAAAAGCGAGTGGCTGAGAAATGGCAAGTAGCTCTCTGATTATATGCTATTGCAGGGAGTTTGGTGTTTTGCTGTATGAGGATTTCAAGTTGTATTTGTCTTTGGAGCACACAGAAGTTTGAAAAGAAGATAGGAAGAAAGTAAAAGAGTATGACAGGAAAGCAGAGCTATGAGAATGGCAGAGAAGGCTGAGGAATGAAATATGTAACATCAGGCAGGACTTAGAGGCTGTAGAGACTCAAAGAGCATGTGGCAGTTCAGGGACTGTAGTATAAAGAGCTGGAGGATAGGAATATCTGTCTCAATCCAGCTAAACACAGCTGAGAACAACGCAGGAGTCATGATTCATATTAAGGTCCATTCTGTTTTGTGTTTTGAGTCCTTCTAGGACAAATGATCAGTACTGAAATGAAAAATGGCTGCGTGCAGTCACCAATATGTTGTGTGGTACTAAATTCTTGCAAGCTCTTGAACGTATACAAGGAATCAAATTAATATACCAGAGGGAAAATTAATTTAGGATGAAAATAAGAGTGAGATTTGGTATTTTGAGCTGTTTCACACAGAGATCAAGATGAATCTGGATCAACTTAAAGCAAAATCCTATTGCACAAAAAATCCTTGTTGAGCTGAACACATTGGGTTGTGAAACAAATACATACAGTACAGCCTCAGCTTCCCATTGACGGATTTACTAGAATAAAGCAGGTAGAATTTTGYTTTTGATTAAAGAAATAACTTTTTGAAATAAAAAAAATATATTTTTTTTTAAAAGGTCCTCAACAACTCAACAAAACTTTCTTCTTCCCCAACACACAATAACAAGAAGCAGAGAGAAGTTCTTTATGTGGTCAGGTCGGTCCCATAAGGAACCCCTAGTTATTCTTTCTGATGCTAGATTTCATCTAACTGCAAACTAATTTTACAAACTGCTCTTCAGTAATAATCCTGTAATCYTTTCCTCTGTACTAACTTTCAAAACAAGTACAGCTATAACCTTGTACCTTCAGCCAGTATCATAGAATCAGTAAGGTTGGATGGGACCTCAGAAGATCATCTAGCCCAACAGGGACTCATCCTCTTTTTATATTTCGTACCCGGTTCTTTCTCCTTTAGAAGACTCTCGGAGAAAGCCTTTGGTTAGGAGAGGAGGAATGGGCTTACGTGGAGAATTTATGCGGAAGTTGCAAGACAAGAAACATTTCTGCATTATTTGCACCCACTCATGATTGTTAATAAAAATAAAACTCATCCCTGTGACAAAGTATGTTTGAAAAAAAACATGAACGAAAACTGAAGTGCCAGTTTTTGGGTCTGGACACTACCAAGAAAAGCAGATTATGACCACCAGATAGTGGTGGTATTCTAATAGAGGAAGGGAAGAAATGAAGGCTCGCACCTGGTCCAGATTCCCATCCTTACAGTAACCAGCACTAGGCAACTGAAAGCAATGTCTCAGTGATGCAGAAGAACTTGCTTCTTTCTGTACCTCGTGAAATGCTTTAGAATCTAATGCATGATTCACATCTTCATATCTCAAGGCCTTTTTGCTCCTTGTTTTGTTTTGCAAATTCTCATTGTTTTATACCTAAGATGCAACTTTCTATATGATAAGACTTCCTTCCTATTCTTTATAAGCTTTCTTTCTCACTGTTTTCATGACGAAAACTCTTTTCAAGATGATTATTCATTCAGGTGGGCGTAGAGATCCTCCCCATAATTTTTACCTGAGTAGGACAAGACCAGGTAATTYATACAACTTCGATTTTAAAAAACATAAATCTTTCCCTTTCCATATTTAAATCATTTAAGGCTCTTCAGTACAGCTGACTTCACTAATTTTGTGATACTTGCCTTTCAAGTAATAAAACCTTTTTACCTGCCTTTTAAGTGAATTCAGCTTATAAYAGCTAGCTCTTCCAAAATATATTCACTATTTATCATTATAAAGTCTAGCATATCATCTCAATTTAGTTTAATTACAGTTTAATAAACCAGCTGGCCATTACAATGAAAGGATATCAAGCTCAAACCTGCCCCAAAACTGGTTCTGCCAGGAACTCAAGGCTGCATTCCTTTATTGATAAGTTATTGCCCACTTAAGATTTGAGTTTTTATCCTTGAGGCCTCTGGTACCACCCTGCACCTGTATTCTCAAGGCCTCTGTTATCATCCTCTGCTKGTGCTCTCAGGAGACCCACTACAAACTTTTAATATGCAGAAAGGATACTAAGTTCACACAGGGTTTCCCATATGCCAGGAAATCCCAGAGATGCTTGTAAGTGACACTAGAGCTCTCTCAGCACAAGACCTGCCTGGGAAATGTTGGACTTACCATGCATGTACAGATCTTCCACACAGCAGCTTTACCATATGCAGGGATGCCATAGAAATAGCTCAGGTATTGTGCAGATAATTTGCACTTACACAGCTTCCATTTGGTTGGGATTACTATATATCCAAAACACTCAGACTTACAGCCAAAGCCCTCACAATAGGGACATATCTGGGAAAAATCTGACTTATTTTAAATACACGCATGTGGGCTGTAGATCTGAGACAGTCTCATGAAATACCAAAAGCTTGGATTCAGAATGTATCCAATTTAAATTCATTACAAAACAGAACAAAAGAAAAAGTCCACTATTGCAAGGACAGAGCTATGCTTGGAAAACATAAACCCAGCAGAGAACTGTGCAAAGAAAGCAATTATCTTAAAACAAGGACAGATATTTTAGATGGAAACTGGTATTACCAATGCACTGTCTAGGTGTATGTCCAATAGGTGCTAGATACTTTGCAGTCCTGCTAGAAGATGGTGTTAGTGAAGCCAAAACTGAAGTGTGCTACTGTCTACAGAAAATTCAAATCGTCTTTGTCTCTCTTTACCAAATGAAGTCCAGCCTAGTAAAGCACGGCTTGAATATGATCAGGGACTTTGACAACGTCAGAACTCCTCACCTTTGGAAACATCACTTTTTTGGGAGCACAGCTCCAAATGAACACTTCAGCAAAAGAAAACATTAGCTTAAAAAAAAAAAAAAAGGAGTGGACTGAGCTTCCTCTTGTTTTTTGTCATTTCCGTCATCACCTTGCCTTCTCCTATTGCCCAACTAAGAAAGCCTGCCAGGATAGTTTTTGTTTTAATCTTAGTCAATTTAAAAGATAATTTTAATTTAAAACATCATTTCTCTCAGATTTGACTAGGGCAAGCTGAGATATTCCTAACATTTATTTCAGCATTTTTTTTGTTGTTTATTAACAAAGGGATTCAAAAGAAATGTACCTTATCACTTGAATATTCTTATCATGCTGGTAACATGTTTAATAATTCAATTTACTTTCACAGCCTCTTGGCTGTATCTTGGCAGCTGCTACTCCTGGAAATCCAGCCTGTAGTTAGGCCTTGTCTCCTGCTGCCAATTAGAGACTGGCATTTCACAAGGACAGAAACATTCATTTCCCACTATTGAGTAATCTCAAATACGTATCTTTTGCTACTATTCTTAACAGAAACATCTATAACTTCAGCTCTCTTTTCCCATTATCCCAATAAACTGTGAAGAATTACTGTATAAATGTACAAAAAGAGTCAAGTTATTAAAAGTGCAAGAAAAAAGGTTGAATCTCAACATCAACTCAAAAGACTAGTACTATATACAGACTTAAAAGGAAGAAGTACACAATTAACTTTAGAGGCTTCCAAAATCACTTATTTTTAATGTATAAAGAAAGAAAGAAAAAGTGTAGCTGTATGAGGGCTATCTGTAGGCTCACATAGGCCAGTATTCTGTCTCCAACAATGCCGAGAACACATATATGGGGAAAGAATACAACAGGGCAACTGCAGAACACTCTTGATTGCTCCAGCCCCTAGCAGTCTGTTGTTTAGGAACTTCTTAACGCATTCTCTCTATCATATATAAATCACATGGATCCTCTACAAATATCTAGAATTACTTTTTCAAAACATTTGTTTTAGGTACCAGAATTATAACCAGTAGTAATAAAATTCACAATGTAATAATGCAAGTCTTTCCTTCTAGTCTTACACATCATCTGTAAATAGTCAGAGTTGGTATGTTTGTACCAATGAAGTATTTTAAAGTCTTGATTAGGAGTTTCTGGCTTACACATTTTTACACTGAAAAGTGTTGCTTTGTCAACACAGGAACTGTTTAGGAAACTGGAATGGTTTTGTCTCTTGACATTATTCAAAGCAGACACTTATGTACTTTCTTCTTGTCCTACTTGAGAGCTAACATAAGAGAAAAGAATTTGTTAATAGTAAAGAAAACAACTGTAAGCTCACAAGTTTCTTAGGATAAGTCTRAATTCTAAACACCTACAAATACATTAAAGAAGCTAAAGTGTATTGATAGGGTCCTCAAGGCAAGAGGATTACTCAAGAAAAAGCAAAGCACTTAATCAAGCATACTATTAAGTAGGTGTTCCTGTAAAATATCTGATCAGCATAACAAAATGTAATTAAGCTGTTTCAGGGTAGAGAAGAAATAGAAACCTTTTCAGTCTAGGGGAACCACCAAAGTCTGTGCGTTTGGAAACATCCAACAAAAGTTGATGACTATCAAAACACAAGGTATTAGGTCTCTCCATTCATCTTCTAGTTGAAGATGCACATTTTTAACTTGACTGCTCCTGCTCTAAGAGGCATTACTCAATTCTGATACAGTGTCAACTAATGGCTGACAAAATTCAAGACATAGCAATTACGGAAAAATTCAAGTTATTTAAAGCACCAATAGGAAAATCTCTTGCTATATATGCAACCTTCCTGAAATAAACATGCACCATCAGGCACATGCATTTTAAAAAAAAAAATCCCCTCCTTCTTCCATAAACATTGTCAGCAGTCATTGAACTTCCCTACCTTCTTTGATGGTGATTATCAATCTAATTTCATGAACCCTCTAGGGAGATGCATTTCACAAGAAGTTTCAGTAGTCTGTGTAAAGCCCAAGTTCCCATTTTTTCCTTCTTGTGTATTCACCATATGTTTCCCTCAAAATATCAAGAACTAGTTCTGTTATTTATGGATAACCTATGGACATTTTTAAACAAAAATCTTGAGTGATTTGTCCAGCTACCACTGTCATATCTGTACTTTCAATACAGATATCTTCTCTTTCAAAAGAGGCCCTTTTTGTTTTCACAAATATAAAGTTACTGTTTGAGTGGTAATCATACAAAATATCAATAATATCAAAGAAGCCATTTATTTAACTTCAGAAGCTATTACTTCATAGTAACATTTAAATTGAATATTTTCCTTAAGAACATCTTTGTATTGAATGAAGACTGAAAAAAGATGACTTGAAACAAAGATATTTTGAATTCCCCAGCATGTTCTAATATGAAGGTGCCATGTTTGTAGAAAAAGCTGCAGTCATAAAACTTCATAAATGTGTAAGTATCACTGGATAAACTGCCTCATGTTGAGAAAGAGGAGGTATACAAAGCTTCGAAAGAGACCTAAGTGGCCTTCCTTCTATACTGTTAAAGGAGTGGAAGGAACGTAGTTTATCAACAAGTAGCAAGTTTAGTTACCAGTGCAGAAATTCAGTATACATTGATTTAAGTTTGCCTACTCAACTTTAAAGTACTCCAGTCCTTCACACTATGTAACACCTTATAGGTTCAAAGCCCAGCCCCTCCTGATATCGGTTATTCAGCATTCATTTTCAGAGAATAAGTAAGTTGCTTTCCTCTCTGTGACTAGTTTTCAGGAATAGTAGCAGATGGTTTCAGTCATTTGTTAGATAAACAAGCCCCGTAGTAAGTAAAAAATGTTAGGTTCTTTTCCAGGTTCTGGAGAAYGCTACCTTAGAAGACTATCTTTGGTCGTCACAGGACTGAACACTCCCACTTTATCCTCTCCAGCTAAGTACCATCAGGACTGGTTAAGCTGCAATCTTCACACAGAGAACAGAAGCAGATTCCCATTCAGTGCTCAAGTTAAGAGAAGTTCCCTGTTGAATCACAATCACAGGAATGGAAGAAGCAAGGTACAGAACCTTAAGCATTTCTCTTGTAAGTTTTCAGCAGGGCTGCAAATAAATACCTGTTAAAGGTAACAATAGCAACCACTTCTTCCTCCTCAAAATTCAAGTCCCTGCTCCAAGACAAGGAAGCTAAGTAGTTTGAAGTACACAAGTCAGCACAGTTAAAGAGTACCAATCAAATAGTTGATCTGGCAGAGCTGCAAGGAATTTAAGTAAGTCCTTAACATTTTAACATTTGTGGTTCTTCCAAGTAGATCTGGAAAGAACTGATCCATACTTAGCCTTTTGTGAGTAAAGGGTACTCTTTCATTTTAAAGAAATGTGGCCTGTAGTTTTTCAGAAAAAATAGAAGCTGTATGAGCTGGGCAAGGCTTTGTAGAGTGATATTAAAGATTTTTCTCTCCCTCAAGGAAAATACAGATGAAATGGAGTTCTATACAGGATCCTTTAATAATTCTATTTACAGGCTTAAAACATGTAAATGAAGAAAATGTATTTGGAGATTACAGATAACAGATAAGCATACACTGTAACACTACAAACACCTCAGTGGAGAAAAAAACAGTAGTGAAAATAACAAAAAACAATCATCAAGCAATCAAACTTGCCTATATCCTCAGATTATACTCTCCCATAAATATATGGTTACAGTTAACAACAGGATTCTAGGTGCATACAACCTACCATACTGGTAAGATTACTTTTCAGCTATGTCTGCATTAGGTTCCTCATCCTGCTTAAAAATAAGTACTTATGTTTGTACAGTGCTTTTTAGCAGAGATTTCAATACTTACAGAATTTCTTACAAAACACTCCTGTGAGGTAGGTATATACTATCATCTCCATTTTACAAGCGGAAAAGTAATTTGCCCAGAATCTCACAGTTCTTTAGTACCAGAGCCAGGAACATGTCCCCTCTCTCTTTTTCAAGTTCTTTTTCAAGTTATACTGTTGCACTCAAACAAGTTGTTGTAAAACAGCCTGTATGTTTATTATTACAGTATAGTACTCTGTAATGAAACAAGAATATCATAAACAGCCTCATTTTCAAGTACCATTCTCCCCCACTCCCCAACTCTTATAACTGGTGGAGATAACCAAAAGAATTATGGGCTAATGGTAAGAACTTTTTATAACTATGTACTGCAGAAATATGTATACAACTGACTGAACAGAAATATTATGTTTCTGTTCATAAAGAATATTTGTGTTATTTCTCCAGTATCAACTTATAGTGGGTACTAAGATCTTGTAAATCATATGTTATTTTAAGGTGATAAATAGTGGCAGTTCTCCAATTTTGCAGTGTAATGCCAATAACTCCAGTCAATCCCCTTAATTACCAACTTTTCCTGAGCTTGCATGATGATGATCTAAAAATCATTTCCCCTCTAAAGACTCTTAAAACATTTTTGGAGCTACACATTCAGCACTCACATCCACTAAATGAGAGTCTTGATTAAGACAAACGCAGTTGACTTCAGGCCTTAATATATTTTCATTATCAAATTTTACAATGAAGTGACTAACTCCCGTATTGGGACTCACAGAAGACAACTGAGACTTTGTTAAAGTTGTTGGCAAAGTACACTTGAGATCTGAAACAAAATAGCCAATCCAGTTTCTCATGTATGCCCCATGACTCACCACTAATATATTAGCGTCTAGTAGTTTAGAAGCGTCACCACTATCAGAACTAAGTTCCAGTTCACTGCAATGGTTCGTCCAAGGGAAAATCGACTGTACTCCAGATGTTCTTAAGCTGCTGCTTGCTGCACTATGCATCTCTTGTTCTTTCTGTCCTGCTTCAACAGCCAGCTGACACAGAAATTCAAAGAAATCCCTTGCACGTTCTCTCACCTAAAGGGAAAGGTCAGAAGATCACACTGTGAAGACTGTAGGTTTCAGCTTTCAGAAAAATGAAACATAGCTACTTCAGTTAAAAGATAAATATTTAATCTGAAATAAGTATCAAGTCAATGGCAATCTACTTGATGGTGTGAACATTATCAAAGAACTCTGCCCTTCAAATTCAAAGGTAAATGTAATTGCCATTACCCTTAGCAAATGAGAGCTTCATAAGGAATCAATCTCAAAATCAGTATTTTAGCTCTAAAGAGGTTCTCTACTTGGTAGCCACTACAATGCAGTTACATGGTTCTTCTGTCCTGGAAAAATAACTACCTTTGGTTGGACTAAGCTTTCAATAAGGATGTTCCTAAATAAGCAATAATCTGCACTAATGAAATGGCCTGGAAACTAGGACACAAATAAATAAATACCATACTTCATCCAGTGTTTCTCCTCCAGAAGGTGTGAATGAAGGACACTGTTCTCCAGCAGCCTTTGCCATCGCCTTTAGGTCAGTCAAAGGCCTTCCTTCTGCAACACCATACTTCTGTAAGAGGCAAGTTACAGAGACAATTTTAGCCAAATATATCAAGTCACAGAATCAGTAAGGTTAGAAGGGACCTCTGGAGATCATCTAGTCCAACCTCCCAAAGATTTCCTGGTGTTGGTTCCACCGGGGCTTGAACCCAGAACCTTCAACGTGCAAAGCAGATGTGATAACCACTACACTATCCCTCTACTCCAGTTCCAGTTTAAATGCAAGCATCTTTTAAAAGATTTTTCTTGGATGATTATGAATAATGTGCAGATTTAACTAGCTTCCACACTTTATCCCATTGTTTCAACAGCAGGGGAAAAGGATGTCTTCGTATCTGCTATTTAAGTGTGTGTAACGTTAGACAGAGATATATATTGAGAACAGCATCTCACTTAAAGGGCTAACATTCAAAAAATTACCCCAGGTCTGAACTTTGACTAAAGATTTTTTTCCTATACTTGACGCTCAGTATAGTTACAAAAACATTTGAGCTTCTAAGGCTACATTGCAAACGTTTCTGTACGTAAAACTTCACAGGATTATAAACTCCATTTACTTTTCACTTGCAAAACACTACAGGGAATAGTTTCTCAAGAGTAAGTAACAAATATTTTCTGTATGGAGAAATAATAGCAAACAATAGCCTCCCCTTTTTCTTTTCGGGGTTGGTGCAAGGGAGAACCTTACATCATTGCTGTAGACAGTGTTAAAAAGGTGGTGGTAGAAGGAGAAACTTTAAAGAATATATGCTAATGGTGTCCAGGAACAGGCAATTAACTATTTTCAATGATATTCTTGTTCCTGAAATGCAACCCCCACATGCAAGAATCATACCTGAAAGAGTAGTAACAAACAATATATGAAAATTAAATAGTCTGGAAAACTAGAGATCACATTACAAAAGTTTTTTTTTTTTTTTTTTTTAAATGATCTCTAATGTATTTTAGAAGATAGATACACTTGGATGAGTAATATTGTTTTTGATATTAAGGATCTTTCCAAGGCATCTCTTAACACAGGCATAACAGACAGTACTTTTACCACTGCAGTACTGCTAATAAATAAAAGGTATATTCAAATGGAAAACTTCTTGGAAAGTCTGAAGACAGTGACAACACTGCAGTATTTTTAAGAAACTAAGGAATGAAACTGTACTATAAAATCTTCAGTTATGCACAACCCAGAGATCCAGATGTTTATGACTAGAATATACTCACATGATCATTACTAAGACTTTTTTCACAGAATGGCTGAGATTGGAAGGGACCTCTGGAGATCCAACCCCCCTGCTCAAGCAGGGTCACCTACAGCACGTTAGACAGGATCACATCCAGGCAGGTCTTGAATATCTCCAGAGAAGGAGACTCCCCAACCTCCCTGGGCAACCTGGTCCAGTACTCCGTCACTCTCATATTAAAGARGTTCTTCTCATATTCAGGTGGAACTGCCTGTGTTCAGTTTGACCCCATTGCCTCTTGTCCTGCCACCTGGCACCACTGAAAAGAGTCTAGCCCCATCCCCTTCACACCCTCCCTTCAGGTACTTGCAGACATTGATAAGATCCCCCTCTCAGTCTTCTCGTCTCCAGGCTAAAGAGGCCCAGCTCTCGCAGCCTTGCCTCATAGGATAGATGCTCCAGCCCCTTCATAATCTTCATAGCCCTACACTGGACTCTCTCCGGTAGTTCCATGTCTCTCTTGTACTGAGGAGCCCAGAACCAGACACAGTACTCCAGGTGTGGCCTCACCAGTTGACTTTTGTAACCCAGGCTTCCATTGGCCTTCTTGGCTAGAAAGGCACCTTGCTGGCTCATAGTTAACTTGCTGTTCACCAGCACTCCCAGGTCCCTCTCCACACAGCTGCTTTCCAACAGGTCAACCCCCAGCCTGCACTGGTCAGGGCATGGGGTTACTCCTCCCTAAGTGTGGGACCCGGCACTCGCCATTGTGGAACTACATGAGGTTCCTCTCCACCCAATTCTCCAGCCTGTCCAAATCTCTCTGAATGGCAGCACAGACCTCCACTGTATCAGCCACTCCTCCTGGTTTGGTATTGTCAGCAAACTTGCTGCRGAGACACTCTGTCCCTTCATTCAGGTCACTAATGAATAAGTTGAACAAGACTGGAGCCGGTACTGACTCCTGGCAGACACTGCTAGCTACAGGCCTCCAGCTAGACTCYGTGCCACTGATGACAACCCTCTGAGCTCTGCCTTTCAGCCAGCTCTCCATCCATCTCACTGTCCACTCACCTAGCCKGCACTTCCTGAGCTTGCCTAGGAGGATGTTACGGGAGACGGTGTCAAAAGCCTCGCTCAAGTCAAGGCAGACAACATCCACTGCTCTGCCCTCCTCTCCCCAGCCAGTCATTCCATCCTAAAAGGCTATCAGATTGGTTAAGCAGGATTTCCCCTTGGGGAAGTCACGCTGACTACTCCTGATCACCTTCTCTTCCTTCACACGCTTAGAGATGAYATCCAGGAGGAGCTGTTCCAGCACCTTTCCAGGCATGGAGGTGAGGCTGACTGGCCTGGAGTTGCCTGGGTCCTCCTTCTTGTCCTTTTTGAAGACTGGGGTGACACTGGCTTTCTTCTAGACCTCAGGCACCTCTCCTGTTCTCCATGACCTCTCAGAAGTGAGAGAGAGCAGCCTGGCAACAACATCTACCAGCTCCCTCAGTACTCGTGTGAGCATCCCATCAGGGTCCATGGATCTGTGGATGTCAAGTTTGTCTAAATGATCTCTAACCTGATCCTTTTGATTTCTACACTACAGATATGCAATTCGCCATCATACTGATTAATTTGTTACAGTCCTCAGAACTTAARTGTTCTGAAATACAATTACTTCAGCATCTTTATTGCTTTCTCTAAAGTAAAACTGTAGGATTTAAGAACACAAGTGTGAAGAAATAAGTACTCTAAACTGATGAAAAAAATCCTACACTTCAAKATTTTTCCACATGCTTCTCATGAAGGCCAGGTATGAAAGAATAGAGCTCTCTTAAAAGGATCACCAACTTATGCTCCTTTGAAATACGAAACCATTTTTCATGCAATTCAAGCTTGATTTCAGTTACAAAGAGCAGTGCCTCACAATCTGTAGCCTGCAGACACTGTATTTGCATTTGTATGCATCCATACAAACACCATGAAGGAGAAAAAAAAAATGCAGCAGAGACAAAGTTCATGTTAGTCTTTATAAAACCCTAATATGGCCCATAATATTTCCAAAAGCACCAGGTGGTGAAGCAATTAAAGACAATTGGGGAACCATGTGTCTTGCTGATTTCAGAGGGTGGACTGAATTTCCAACAGAACTGCAAAAGGGTCAAAATGTGAAATGCTACAATCACTTCCTGCTCTTTAAACTTCAATTTATCTGCTAGCAGTATGCCATCTTGCTTTTGGCTTTGTAGTATTTCCTTATCTAGAATTCAACTAACTATCAATGTAGCATCTGAAAGGTGAATTTTATTAGCAGAAACAGCCAGCATTGAGTTTATTCTGATCAAGACAGTTAAAAACATATAGGAGGTAAAATTATGCCTTTTGTTATGCAGCAAGGTTATTCAGGAAGGCAGATTGTTCCATCATAACTAGGATTTCCATTCACCTTTGTGCTAATGGAAAGATATAAACAGCTAAAAAAAAAAACAAGATCAAATTGTGCCATCAAGGCAAGCAAAGACAGGCAGAGGGAGCATGTTTGCCATTGTATATGTTTAGAAAATATAACTAATCTTTTGATTGCATTTAAGATAATTACTTCTACACATAAACCTTGTACTACTGTGATGCTCTAAGGATTTCTGTAAGACTAGTATCACTAAATACTGCCTTTGCTTCAACATTCTGCACTCAAACAACTTTAGCACTTCTTCAGTTCTTAGTAAATAAGGAGGAGGAAGAAAAACAAAAACAAACAGCACTCCCCACTGTTAAATCAACTTTTTAATAAACCAAGGAACCACTGGCAGTAAGTTATATTTTCAAAATGTTCATTATTAAAAATAAATTATGACACTTACTCTCTCTCGAAGTCTTGCATCATACTCGATTTTCAAGTCTTTGCAAAACTTATTTTTTCCTATAATTGTGGCAGCAGTCTAAAAAGTGAATATATAGTCACATCAATGAACTGTTTCCTCATGAGATACCTATATCACCTTAAAACACCACAACCAATGTGACTTATGTAAATAGCACTCCACAACCCAATACATAAGATAAAAATCCTTCCACCTGGTAGTGTCCATCAAAATTGCACATATGGCCCACGTCAGGCCACAAAAAGGTGGAAAAGCTGCAGTCTCCAGTAASTTTTTTCACAGTCCACAACTGCTGGAGATACTTAGCATCCATGAAACGAGCAGCAAAATACACATCAGCTACAAGATTTACTGGGATAAAATACAACAGCTTTTCTTGAGTATACTGTCACTCAGGAAAAGATCACATTGACACATTCTTTGTGTGTAGTGTGTGGGTTAAAAGACTCACAAGCAGTACATTCTCAAGTTATTCTGGCTGCCAAAAACTTGGCATGTAACAAATCAAATTACCTTCTGAMAAGTGGCTACTTACTATACCTCTGAAATCAAATACTCTTGAAGCAGTTAGAGGCAGGATGATGTCTGCCAGCAATATACTGAAGCATCAGCCTTGCTGTTGGGAGGGAGACATGTATTGGATAAAACATTTTGGGGGGGGGGTGGGGGGGAAATCCAGGTTACTTTACCTGGCTTTTGATGAACACAGCATGGCCAAAAAAAGAAAGAGGAAAACTCAAAGGGCTTAGTTTACTTTTAACAATAGTCTAGATATCTCAAGTTTTTTTCCTATACTTTTTTTGAACTTCCACAGAAGCATGCAACTGGGGGGGACAGGGAAGAAGGAATGGAAGGAAGTTAAAGACAGCTGGCCAAGAGGAAATTCTGACACCATTCTGGAAGAAGTATTAGCTAACACAGACTAGTTAGCTGGATAAAGGACAGCTGTCTGGCTGCCACAGTCAGTAATGGGAACTGAAGAAGTAACCAGCTGCATATTTTGTGTGCATATAAGAGCAGAAGGCTATACTGAAAGCACATGTAGTTTTGACTGGCAATACTAGATAGAAGTCTAAATGTCCATGTCCACTAAAACCTACATTCAAAGAACTCATTTTGAAAATTCTTGGATTCCAGCAAAGAATAATCAGCTTTGTTGTATTAAACTAGATTTTATGATGTATTTAATGTATTGCCTACAAAAGACTTCATGTTACAATTTCACATGTCTGTCATAGAATAACATCAAAATTCAGGCAAGCTTGAATCAATTTCCTTGTATACATGAATAGTATAGTTAGTCCTACAGAAATTGCAAGATATAATTGTATGACTAAGATCTC
Source organism: Rhea americana (assembly GCF_003343005.1). Taxonomy (NCBI): domain Eukaryota; kingdom Metazoa; phylum Chordata; class Aves; order Rheiformes; family Rheidae; genus Rhea; species Rhea americana. Next base: position 629,675 of record NW_028185506.1, on the reverse strand, counting down.
ATTCAGTACAGACAACAGACTACATTCATTTACTGAGCAGTATAGTTTATACTCTGATCTGTAAATGCTGAATATGAAGGCTCATGCCCCCATTTATTGGGCTGTAACCAAAACCTGCTCTGAGGAAGAGATGAACTTCCTCTAGCCTTTCCTACACTATTTGTTAGTAGAGTATCAGCATGCTTCAGAAACATTACTGAATTTGCACAATACTACAATGACAGAAGGTATATTATTCTCATTTTGCTCACTGGAAAGGACTAGAGTTTCTCTCTTACTCTTTTTGGGGCCCAGTCTATTCCAGTCCTGAACCTATCTTCTCTACTGCACAGTTCTTGTCTCAATGGCACAACCATCACATAGTAAGTCTCATTTTCCCCTGCAGATTTTAAATATGAAGAGTAACTCTTATCACCAAATCCCAACTTGTTTCACACGTTGCCTTCTATTTTTCCATTCCAGGTCTGTTTACATGCTTCTATACGGCTAGTTTTTAAGAGCTAGTCTTCAGCCCCTCCCCTGCTTGGCTTATTCTCTCAAACAGGCTCCTATCTAGCCCATCTCTTCACTTGCACTACATGCTCACTTTGTATCTCTTTCATATCCTGGAATTTTTGCCCAGTTACTCCAATTCTCTTCACATAATCTTAACTTTTTCCTGACCTGCTCCAGCTTGAATGCTTAGCTGCCAGCCATGGGCAGTAGCCAGAGGACCATGTACCTCTCCTGGTTCCAGAGACCAGTGCATATCTTGATTACAGCAGATGGAAAAGAGACACTGCAAGAAAAACTGAATGTCAACATTAACAATTTCTATGAAAACTTGTATTTTCTCTTCTGCAATGCAACTTGCACATTCCCCTCATACTTGAGCTATGGAGTAACAGTGTGGTAAAGGACACTCTTCACAGATTTGCAGCTGCCAGAAAAGGAAGCATTTAAGCAAGTGCTAACTGCAGCTTTATATATCTTTGAAAAGACTCAGCAAAATTTGGATAGCTCTTCAAAAGAATGGCAAAACACATTTCCACATGCTTCTCAGGGAAAAGACTGTCTCTATTATGGGGGGAGGGTGGGAAATCCCTCCCTCCCCCCTGCTCTCTCTCTATATAAGTTAAGAACAAACAAACAAGAAAGATCCAACAATCTTACTCTCAACTGGCTCATTATTTCAAAATGTTTCCCCTAAGGCAGGCATATAGCCTTGAGAAAATTAAAAACAGTATTACTACCCTTCACACATTTGACTGCCTAACAAGTCACTTCCTCTATTATTATTGTATTGCAAGACTTAGAACCATAAAACACTGTCCACAGAAGATAGGCTTGCTTATAGACTGTGTATCCTGTGCTTCCTCTCCTTCTCTAGCTCATTTTTAGCCTCAACTGCGCTGCTACAGAAGTTTATGGGACTGTTCTGCAGAACAGATCAGCAAGATACTGTGTTAAAAATAAAGATGTTTCAAACTAAATTTTGTTGATCCGGTTTACAATAAGCCTTCACAGACAACTGAGGGAAACGCAAGCAGGGCTATTGAGAATTTCCTCATCATTTCAATCATGCAAAATCTACATGTCTCCTGAAACCACAGCATCAGTAACAGAAGACAAGAATTCAAGAAGAGGGCTTCCACAGGAGATGTGACTTTCCTAAAACAGCTGATCCATGCCTCTCCATTTAATAGTTTTGTATCCTCAAACTTTTCGATCATTTTGTAATCTTGCACACAAAACCACAGGTAACCCCACTCTGTGATTGTAACTGTTTCTTCTTTAGTTAAGAATTATTAAAGTAGTGCATCAAGGTGAAGAAAGCGCTATTACGTTCAGTCCCACCAAGATCTGCCTTTCCACATGTTCACTGATCCTTGTACTGACTTTAAGTTTTGCTATAATCTTGCTTATACTGGCCTGCATTCTTCAGAAGAACGCAGCATACAGCCACAACGAACAAGATGGTACAGCTATATCAAAACCAGTTTGTTCTGGTCCCTCAAAGTAAAACTGACTTAGGTCTATGTTACCTTTGAGTCCTCATCTTTACCACTTTCAGCAAGAGCCTATGCATATATAAAATAATGACAATTCCATAGGACTAACATTGTATGACATTCAAAAAAAGCAAGTCAGCTTTCACTACTTAACTCAGTTGTTTGCTTTGAAGTTTCCTTACAAAAGTCTTCTTGAATTCCACTCAAGTCCAACTTTAGTTTTAAATTCATCAAAATTGACTTTGGCTCTCTTTCTCTGTAATGTTTGTGCCATCAATAGCTAATAAATGCAAAATACTGAAGCTAATATTCATATCCAGTCACCTCAAAAAGCACTTGCCTGCTTTGCTCGAAGGAGATCACTTGAAAAGACATGAGTAAACTTCACATTACTGAGAAATACACCAGCAGCATCTGCTTGTCTGAAACCAGTATCAGAGAGGGGCTCATCCACTCCTTGACCTGAAAAATAAAAATCCATCAACATTAGAACATGTAAATTTTAGAYAGATTATTATTGCTGAGCAGATTTTCTGTTATTGTCATACTTGCTCAGCTGCTAAATTTTCTCCATCAGCAGACCCAAGTACTAGTAGAAATCATGCTCCTTTGGTCTTCCCTGAACTTGATCATACAAATGCAGTGAAAATAGGGTGCGTAGGCTAGGAAATCAGAAAGATACATTAATTTATATTATATAATCAAATAAAATGAATAGTATGTACAACAGAAAATTAATCATAATGCAGAAGCCTTCATTTTCTACATGTGAGTAGTCATTTCAAGTCACTTGTCCTTTTTTGAATAATCTCTCATAGGCTTCCTGCTAAAGAATTCTCACAGTTGAGGGGGGGGGGGGGAAGGAAAAAAAGAAGTTTGTTGATTATATTAAAAAAAAGACAATACAACATAATATAGGTATTCTTTATACTAAAATGCACACAGGAAGAAACATGCACATCTGGCGAGCCCAGACCTAAAAAATATGAAATGCCTGTTCTTGCTGCAGGAGGCAACAAGAATGGATTCTGTGTATGGAGGAAAACAGTACATACTCTTTGTTTAGCAACAATTTTATAGTTGATGTAAACAGAGTCTGTTACAGTCTCCTCCTCTCCACCACACCTCTACTTCTTACATCGACGCTAATGCTCATGCAGTTGTAAGCAAGTATGTATAGCAAATCTAGCTGAAAAGCAACCCTTTAAAACACAGTTTTCAGACAGAATAGACTGGAACTAACTTGCCATACAGCTCTACGGCATTGCTGAGAGAAGCAACACTATGGCAATCCAACTTTAATGACATAAAGGTTTGATTCTGTCACAGCTTCAAAGAATCTGTAAGAGAACCAGAATTGTGGCAGAGTGACAAACCTGAAGCAAATTGCTTTGTCCACACTTTTATCATTTACTTAACTTCTGCAGGAAGCCAAAGCTGAGAGCATCACTTCCCATCATCTCCAAGCAACAACAACAAAAGTAATTTTCACTAAGGAAATACACAACTTATTATTTATACGCTTGCAGTAGCATTAGATAGGACATCAGAAGTTCAGGACTTGAGGGGGAAGGGGTAAGAGGGACAGAAGCCTACTACATATCATTTGACACACAGAAGTAGTAATTACGAAGACGTAATTCGTACTTTTAAGAACATGAAGTTTCATTCCCTTTATTATGAACACAAAGACCACGTTGTAAGAACTGTAAGTTGTAATGTCAAAACAGATAAGAAAATCTAGAAGTAGAATTCTTCGTCACAGCCTGCAGCACCACACACAACTTTTTATTTGGAGCACAACCTCACTAGGTTCCTTGCAGCCATGAGCCATAGTCTTCCTAGAGCAGACACGCAAACAGTTCCAGATTTTTTAGTTTTGGGTATACAGAATCAGCAATCGCTACAGAAAAGCCTGGTTTAAAAGTTTTATCTAAAGATAGTCTTTACTGAAAGAGCTGGAACTGATTAATTCAAGCATTTAAACAATCTTCACTTTTCACACTTCCTTGCTCTACTTCATGCTTTTCTGCAAGTGAGAGATTACCTTCTCACAGCAACAACCTCCTTTACAACGTGATTGTCATTCATCCCTCTGTAGCTCCCTACCAGCTCCAGTCATTGTATATATATGCCATTGGCTTGTTCCTTGCCAGAACTACACTTCTCATCTGAATCCCAGAACCCCTTTTCCCAGGCTTGATATAAACCATTAAGAATTAACACAGTGGTGTGTGTTATTCTGGCATCCTTAATAACAGGTGCTGCTATAGTTTTATTTGATTACAGATAGCTTCCCCCTGCCCCAGTTTGGAAAAAGGAAATGTTCTAATACTCCTAACAGTACCAGAAGTATACCACTATTTCTAGACATTTTGAGGAGACTGGCTTATTAGAATCATTATAGTTCACTACAGTGAGCAATACAAGCTGACGTACTGGCTTGCAAATAAGGTCTCTTAAGGTACACATTATTATTCAGTAATAAGATTAAATGTCAACAGTTGATGATGGGAGTTCTCATTGCAGGGAAGCATAGTTTTACTTCTCTAACAAGCTAGTAGCATGACTGATACTAACCTTGCAGTATCTTGTCTTTGTTGTATCTTGTTTCCCCGCTGAAAGAGATTACAGACAAAACAAACTTCACTCATCACAATTTTAATTCAAGTTCAAAAAGGTTATTATAGTAGATACAGACAAGAGATGGCAGAGTCAGAATATGAAAAAAATGATACAGAGAACAGCACAGCCTCTTTTCAAGAAGATCTTACAAGAAAATAAAAGGATTTTCAAGCTGTCAATACCATTGCCTTCAATGTTTACTAACACAAATCTGAAATAAAAGGAAGCAGTTGCTTRAATTAATAGTAAATGAAGCAGAAGTTATCTAGTAGAGTGACTAATCCATGTTGGAGGAGGGGGGGAGGAAGAATCTAGAGTCCTCTATGCTTCAAAAGGAAGTCAATATGAGAGATTAAAGATAAACCTTGAACTAGCACAGCTTAACACTCAAAATTGTATTAAAAAACTACTAGAATAAACACCACTTTCTTTGGGAATTAAAAAACTCTCTCTTGAAAACCATAATTGAGAGTTCTTCAGGAAAAGAGCAACTAAAGCAATTTGCAGATGTATCTAATGAGGGAAAGTTAGCAACTAAATTTGGCAAGAATAAAGTTAAGAATACAGACTTCACTGAGACTGCTCACATGAGTCAAGTGCCACCTCCCCGAGTTTCTGCAGTACAAGGGCCAAACTTGTTGCTTGCTTCTTAAATGGAGAACTATCAACACTGCTGGACAGAAGCCCACAAGATGATTAAAAAAAACTAATCACAGAAAGAAAAAAAAAATTGTATTTTAGAAGGCTTTAAATTCCTTTCCAAATAAAATGCATCAATTTACTCTTCAGGCTCTGCCCATGTCTTCAACAGCTACTTCCATCTTCCTGAGGAAAATGGAACGGCCTGAATAGGATCTATCCTACAGATAACAAATCTGGGTGGAGGGAGGAATGTGCAGTTTTCCAGGTAGCACTAGTATTGACTAACACACACAAGCACAATCTAAGTTACCACATTTGATGGAGYGCCTATCCATTTCCTATTGGAGTAATTTTGAAGCTTTCTGAAGTTTCTATTGAAGTCCCATTTGGGGATTTCAAATCTAAAGTCACCAAATTTAGGTCTTCAAAGGAAGTCAGAAGTAATTCTTAACACAAGGAAAATTAGAAGCCACTACTTCAGTGGTACTAATCAAGTACTAAAGTAAAAATAATTTTCATTAAAAAAAATTAATCAGTTAACTGCTATCAGCTGCAGAAAGCTGAAGCTGGTGTTTGCTTTCCCATATATGTTTATGTTTCCAGCAGAAAAACCTAGTCAAGTTAACTGAAGATCTTTGTCAATATCCACTGTACCTTTAAAGAAAAAAATAACTATATACATTTTAAAGAAGTCATAGATGTCAGTGCTTGCTTTTAACATTTCACAGTAGAAATTACCATTCCTAAATAAACTCTTCACCCCACAATAGTGGTTTTGGCAGGGGAAAGGTCTTATGACCAATTACTTAAGACTCCACAAATAGCTCTTCCTAATTTTATGTATAGCATTGTACTTCAATCAATATTAAACTATACTAATATTGCTAGACTTGTCTTGATAGTGAATTGAAATCAACTAGATCAGACTCATCTACCTACTAAGATCTAGTAAAATCAGAGGCAGCTAAAAAGGCCCTCCAGGTCAAATACTTCCCTGACCAAACTGAACTTGGGCAAAACTATCATTAAGGCACACAGCACTGTTTTTATCCTTTCTTCAAGAGTCAAACATTTAGTTATTGATGATAGCTGTGAAACTAACATGACAACTTCACTTATCACATTTGACTTTTARAAGAACTGCATGCCTTTAGATCATTATTAAGAGGTGAGGACTTTACAAAGCAGTTACATGGTCGAGCCAGAAAATCTCCACCACGTACAATCTTACATTCAGCTGAATTAGTTTTTAAATGAGAAAGTTCCAGAAAAGACAACACAGCCCATGGAAAGAATTGCAAAGTTTGTCTCATGCACGGATATCACTCTCAGCCCTTCCTCATGCATTCAGATTTTTTCTTCTCTTTGAGCGTTAAAGAATCACCTAATGGAAACTCTCCCCACCCGCCTCATGCCACTGTAAGCGACCGGAGGCCCCGATGCCGGAGATGGGCTCCCCGAGCCTCGACCCCGTGCAGAGCAGCCGTCGCCCCTCGTCTCTCGCCCGCCTGTGCACGGCTCGGGCGCCACGTTTCCAGCCGCAGCTTTTTCCTGTCGCTATCTCTACCCCCAGTGCAACGCCCGAGCGAGCCAAGGGCAGCCGGCGCCCCGGAGAGCTCCCACGCACGGTTCCTCCGCCGCCCCAGAGGCCTTCTTGAGCCACAGCCGGCCGTAGGCCCCACTGACGTCACAGGCCCAGGCCAGCCCCAAACCGGCAGGGGAGGTGCAAGCGCAGGAAGGGTAACAGTCCCCCACCCCCCCACACACACACACCCCGGTGCTACAAGACGCCCCCACGGGAGGAGACAGCTCGAAGCAGTGGCTCTGGAGCACCCGCAGTACTCACTGCCGCACGATGGTCAACCCGAAGTGCGCCATGGCACCGCCACCCCGCGGCGCGTCTCACATCCACACACGCGCCAGAGAGCCCCCAGCTCCTTGTGCCTGCACTGCACCGCCCCACTTCCCCGTCCCCGCTCGCCTATTGGCCCCTCTGTCTCAGGTGACGTCACCGCCTCCACCCGCCGCGCGGGCCTCCGGCGGCTGCGCGTGCGCCCGGCCGTTGGGCCCGCTGCTCCTCCCCTACCCAGGGAACTTGGTCCTGCGCGCGTCCCCGACGCTGCGCGGTCGTCCTAGCAGCCGCGTTAGGGAGGTGGAGGGAGGAGAAAGAAGTGGGAACCCGCTGCTCACTAACCCTCGGATTTATGCTAGTTTAAAGCGACTGCGTGAGTACAGCTTGACGCCAATCTGAATGCARAAGAGCCCTGTTAGAGGGCATCCTCCTCAGTATGGACTCGCCATCCCTCTGCCCCCTTCCTGTGGCCAGGTATGTGCAAGGTTTACAAGCAGCATGAAAAAGGATCAGGCACAGCAACAGGTCACTAGATATACTGGGTAAAGGCACTCCAGTGAAACAAGTCCTGGAGTCATCTGTTCAGCATTCCATGTTTTATAAGGGATGCACGTAACTTACCATATTTACAAATCTTTCATTGGTACACATGGAAAAAAAATGGTTAAAAGTGAGTTGTTTCACGAAGAAAGCTACAGTTTATTTAATGCTGAGTGCTTGCTTCAGCTGCAAAAACACTTTGTGTAAGAACTTCCTTCGCGTCAAAACCTACCTGTGTCCATTCCAAAACCTCATCACAACAASAAGCAGATGCTCAAATGCACAATTACTTGCCTGCTTTCCTGAACAGTGAGTTTTTTTCCACATGAAATATGTTTGAAGCTGCAGCACATGGATTCATCATCTTCATATTTGGCAGAAAGTATGGGATAGATGCAGCTTGAAAATGTGTTTGGCTTGGAAATTTGTTAGGCTGGGGAAAATCTAGCTTTATGTGGCTGCAAATACTAATGCAGGTGAGTTAACCCTAAAAAAACCCTACATGCTTAGAATATTTGTTTTTAAAAATCGAAGATTTTGCTCAGCAATTACCACCATTCTTGTGAAATAATAGAGAGGAGGAATAGAGGTGGGAGAAAAACTGAACTGAACATGTCCACCTACTGATCGCCCTCCCCACTCAAGCAGACAAATACACATATCACTGTGATGTTTGGAAACTCAGAAATAAAGCTAACATCTGAGCTAAATAAATCAGCTCTACATTTTTCTCTAGCAGTATTCTTTTGGGGCCAACTGAAAGTATTTGTGGGAAGTTACAGGATATATCTGCATTTTGTGGTTAATACTTCTGTTGCCTATGCAGTACTCCATGTGTGGGTAAATGGAGGGATTCTTCAGTTGTTAGGGTTTGATGTTCAAGCTGTCACTTAGTGAGAATAAACAAAGCAAAAAAAAAAAAAAGTCTTGCACAGATAGAAATCACTGCTGTTCCTTCCTCACCTCCTGGTTTTAAACAGTTATGAAAAATTGCACTTACATCTCAGCAAACTGCAAGCGTGCATGGATATGTTTTCTTAGCAGAAGTAGAACATTCACCCCAGGAAATGCCTCCATAGCCAAAAATATTAAGGCTTTGAAATGGTTGATATTATAGAAAAATGGACATTAAAAATTGAACAAATCATGGTTTTATTGGGGGGCAGGTTTAGCTCAGTTGGTTAGAGCATGGCACTGCTAATGCCAAGGTCATGGGTTCAGTCCCTCTATGGGCTACACTGAGRGTTGGACTAGATGATCTCCAGAGGTCCCTTCCAACCTTACCATTCTATGATTATTGATGTAGAATAGGATAACAGGTAATATGTATTTTATGGAGGCAAGAAGCAGAGAAAGAAATAGGAAAGTCACTTAGGGTGAACAAAACCATCCAATGAGTTATAAATAATAATAGTGCCAAAGAACTGAGAAAACAGAGTTTAAAATTAATACTTTAATCATTTTGCTAATAGTGATTTCTAGCAGACAATCAAAGTAACAATCCCACTGCTGTTTAACACTGCTGGCAAAATGGACAAAGTGATGGAAGAAACAGTTTCAAATCATCCTTTTCCCTCAGAAAGCTGGTCTAGATAAGGCTTTATAGATTGCAGACAATCTGATTAATTAATCAAAATATTATTTGGTCTGATAGCTTTCAGATCCTTTCAGATTTTCACAACAGGATGAAATAAATACCATCCAAAAATCAGTCATTCGAGAAATGGAGGAATTATTCTGGGTTGCCCAGGGACTTGCCCTAACTTTTGAACTTGGTTTATGTTTTAACAGATGAAAATGCTGAATCAAAACTAAAACATGATTAGCAGTTTAAAACAGAGAATATTTAAATACAACAGTGAGTCTGTTTCATTCCCTTTTTATCATCCTTTGACAGTGTGATACAACTTTGTATTTCTATAATGCTTTTCCTCTGCRGATTTCAAACTGTCATTTTCAAATGGAGAAATTAATGACATGTCTAGCTTCTAAATGATCCAGTGCCAAATGATTCAGCTCTAACTTATTTCTATTATATCACCATTAAAAACAACTGTATTTTGCTATGATGAAGAGCCTCAACCTGTGTTTCAAGCATGTACTTTTAAAAGTACAAGAAACAAATGAGTGAGAAACAAATGTGAATTAAGGTCACTCTGCCAAAGCGACAGCCCCTCAGGCAAAGAAGTTTTAAGAGACTTTGTCATTTGACGTCATTGTGACATCACACATTTCAATTTTGTGAGTGAAAGAGCTTGAATGGCCTATAACTTCTATTTTGTAACCTTTTTGGACTACAAGATTGTTTTCTCTTTCCATTATTTATTTCTCTATCTTTGCTCCTGTTTTCTCCTTTATCCTTTTCTGAATATTTCACCCTTCTTACTTTTCTTTCCTTCCTCTTCAGTAATTTCACTGATCTGCTGTAGCATGTCATGTCAGTCTGTGTTGAGGAGCCTATTTTTGGAATTAACCCAATAAAACAAATGTTTATAGAATATAGCTACTAACACAAGACAAGAAGCTCATTCAAGGAGGAGTAAGTATTTTGAAGAAGTCCTCTTAGRAAAAAAAGTCTTTTGTGGAGCTGCAAATTGAAAATTTTCAAATTAGAAAATTTTACTCAAAATAAGTTTTGAAACTTGAATAATGTTGACCAACCAGTAAAGTCATCATCGTATATGGAATGCTTAGCACTGACATCAGATAATATCAGCAGTCCAGAGAGAGTTAATCTAATTCACATGAAACAACAGTTAACAATTAGAAATGTAAAACTGAAATCATAAGATGGGCTGTATTTTCTACAGACCACTTGTGGTTTCAGGATTTCATCTCTTCCAGCTTTTAGAAACACACCAACCCATCAGAAACTTAGGCTGTTTTTTTTCTGTATGCTTTCTTCCCTTCCTCTCCCTCTCCCCTCTCCCCTACCTCTCCCTATCTAATACGCTTCTTGAGAGTGTGTTGCCACTAGGATATTCTTAACTTGATCAAATGCTAATGCAGAGATTGTACAAAGGACAGTTGTCCTCAAATTTAACTATCTGGAGATATGGTTCTGTAATACCTTTATGACAACTTACATTCATTGCTTTCATGAAAAAATAATACTAGGAAAGTGTTTAATTATTCCTAAATCATCTTTCACTGTGACACACCAGCTGCAAACAGGAAGCAGAGCCAGCCACGTGTGACTGTCCACGGAAGAGAAAACTTCCAGCGCTTCTGCAGCAGCACTTGAGACCTTTTGGTGCAAACCCCAAAGTGTAAAATTTCAAGTCATGGGTTCATGCATTCTGGCTGATAAAGGTGTTCAGGTGGATTGCAAGATAAGTGAAAAAATTTAGTTAAGCATTTTATCTTTCTGAAGGACACTAAATCCCATGAGGCTCCTCAAGGAGCTCCCAGAATAGCTGCAGTTGTAACATGACATTACTGTCATCTAGTGGTCGACATGAAATACGCACCTTTGGATTCCACAGTCTCATTCAGTAACTCCCCATACAAGTTTTGTATTTAACTTGATTACATAGGCAATCTCTTGCTCTAGTGCTGCTAGCCATCAGAGTCATATCCAGCATTTCTGCTGCAAATTTGTATGATGTTCAGTCAAGTCTTAATCCCTTAATTTGGGAAACTAAATAATATTGTTTGGGCACTGCAGAAAGAGCAATTCTTCAATATTTGTAAGAAGCAAATCCAAATAGGTTGAAATAAATAAGTTCCTGGGAAGGCAAACAGATTGAAAAAGAGTAACCTTGGGAAGTTGAATGACTTAAGTGAAACTCCTTCCGTTCAAGGATGTTTGGAAACAATCCTGAACTCACTTGTAATCCTCCATCAGGTTATGTTCCACTTACAGGTTTGTTCAAGTTTTGCAAAACTTAACCATCAGATAGGCCAACCTATTGCTCTCAAGGGATGCTAATAGGTTTTTAATTACATGAACCAGCATTTTTGCTCTTAGAAGCATTACTGAGTAACCTGAGTAACCTCAGCTCCCAATATGGCCAGTCTGGTGACCTTTATCTCTCTCCTTCACCACTCTGTCCTAATTCATATAGTTTCTGCATGCTACATTTTCCAATAGATCAAAMAGCATCCTAGCTTTTTCAGAGAAAAATCATTAGTAATATGTAGCCATCACCAAATTGTTTCCACAAGAGAAGAAAGTTTTAAGGAAACAAAAAGTTTCCCCTTTTCTTTCACTTCTTTCCTCATTTTATTTTGCAAGGACTCTTTTATCTCACTAGAACTAGTTGCAGCAGAACTCAGAACAGCCCCTCATACCAGTCACATTACATATAAAGCTCTTGCCCAAGCAAAAATATCTCACCTTATTCACTTTAATGTGTAAATTTAACAGGTTTTGATTTAACATACTTGCCACAGAGACCTAGCCTTCCCCATTCAATTGCTTTTCTCACAGGAAAAAAACAGCACCTGAAGCCCACACTGCCCTTTGGACTGAATTTATCCCTGTTAGCTAACAGATGTAAGTAATAAGATCCCCACAATTTTTGAATTTCAAGGTACACAGATTTCCTTTGGCTGGAAGTACCAACAGTAGTGTCAGCTGCCAAGCACTCCTTATTCTTATAGAATGTGGAAGAGGGGACAGGCCACTTCGGAGGATTATAAGAATGTTGTCAGAGTATGCAGGGATGTGACGAGGAAGGCTAAGGCCCATTTGGAATTAAATCTGGCAAGGGATGTCAAGAACAACAAGAAGGGCTTCTTCAAATACATTGGTGGCAAGAGGAAGACAGGGGAAAATGGAGGCCCAGAGCTGAATGGGGTCAGTTAATCAGTATGATGGCGAATTGCATATCTGTAGTGTAGAAATCAAAAGGATCAGGTTAGAGATCATTTAGACAAACTTGACATCCACAGATCCATGGACCCTGATGGGATGCTCACACGAGTACTGAGGGAGCTGGTAGATGTTGTTGCCAGGCTGCTCTCTCTCACTTCTGAGAGGTCATGGAGAACAGGAGAGGTGCCTGAGGTCTAGAAGAAAGCCAGTGTCACCCCAGTCTTCAAAAAGGACAAGAAGGAGGACCCAGGCAACTCCAGGCCAGTCAGCCTCACCTCCATGCCTGGAAAGGTGCTGGAACAGCTCCTCCTGGATGTCATCTCTAAGCGTGTGAAGGAAGAGAAGGTGATCAGGAGTAGTCAGCGTGACTTCCCCAAGGGGAAATCCTGCTTAACCAATCTGATAGCCTTTTAGGATGGAATGACTGGCTGGGGAGAGGAGGGCAGAGCAGTGGATGTTGTCTGCCTTGACTTGAGCGAGGCTTTTGACACCGTCTCCCGTAACATCCTCCTAGGCAAGCTCAGGAAGTGCCGGCTAGGTGAGTGGACAGTGAGATGGATGGAGAGCTGGCTGAAAGGCAGAGCTCAGAGGGTTGTCATCAGTGGCACAGAGTCTAGCTGGAGGCCTGTAGCTAGCAGTGTCTGCCAGGAGTCAGTACCGGCTCCAGTCTTGTTCAACTTATTCATTAGTGACCTGAATGAAGGGACAGAGTGTCTCCGCAGCAAGTTTGCTGACAATACCAAACCAGGAGGAGTGGCTGATACAGTGGAGGTCTGTGCTGCCATTCAGAGAGATTTGGACAGGCTGGAGAATTGGGTGGAGAGGAACCTCATGTAGTTCCACAATGGCGAGTGCCGGGTCCCACACTTAGGGAGGAGTAACCCCATGCCCTGACCAGTGCAGGCTGGGGGTTGACCTGTTGGAAAGCAGCTGTGTGGAGAGGGACCTGGGAGTGCTGGTGAACAGCAAGTTAACTATGAGCCAGCAAGGTGCCTTTCTAGCCAAGAAGGCCAATGGAAGCCTGGGTTACAAAAGTCAACTGGTGAGGCCACACCTGGAGTACTGTGTCTGGTTCTGGGCTCCTCAGTACAAGAGAGACATGGAACTACCGGAGAGAGTCCAGTGTAGGGCTATGAAGATTATGAAGGGGCTGGAGCATCTATCCTATGAGGCAAGGCTGCGAGAGCTGGGCCTCTTTAGCCTGGAGACGAGAAGACTGAGAGGGGGATCTTATCAATGTCTGCAAGTACCTGAAGGGAGGGTGTGAAGGGGATGGGGCTAGACTCTTTTCAGTGGTGCCAGGTGGCAGGACAAGAGGCAATGGGGTCAAACTGAACACAGGCAGTTCCACCTGAATATGAGAAGAACTTCTTTAATATGAGAGTGACGGAGTACTGGACCAGGTTGCCCAGGGAGGTTGGGGAGTCTCCTTCTCTGGAGATATTCAAGACCTGCCTGGATGTGATCCTGTCTAACGTGCTGTAGGTGACCCTGCTTAAGCAGAGGAATTGGTCTAAATGATCTCCAGAGGTCCCTTCCAACCTCAACCTTTCTGTGACTCTGTGATTCTTTTTAGTGTAAAAATAYTGTGGTATACGTGCTCCTGGAACTGCACACAGCTGAAATGAAAGTCACTTTTGAGACCACTTTTAATAGATCATTATGATATTAAGAAAAATGAGAGTTTTTTTAATATTGCAGGGAGATACAAAGCAAATATAGTACAGTCAACTTTCTCTAAAGGTCTGAAGGGATCCCCGAAGTCTTCTAAAATAAACTTTCCCTTAATTGGGAGAAAATATTCAGTGTGCTGTGGGCTGCAAAGAACTAGAGCATAGCTTGTTTCCTTTAGTGCCAGCTGGATGGTTTCTATTTGCAAAGCAATGCAGAGATTGCACTAATATTATTCTCTAAAATATGAATGCAATACTTTATGTTATACTTGCAAACAACTGTAGAATGGTGCAAAAGTATATCGACAATACAGTTAACAGCATGAGCAAGACCATATTCTTTCTTGGCCTCAGTTTCTTCTCTGTGAAATGTAAGATTAAAATGCAGCTTTTTTTGTCTTATTATCTAGATTACTCTTAAGCAATCCAGGTGCCCTTCATGTCTCCCACTCTTTACCCATCGGACATTGTAGTTACATTGTAAGTGCTTGTAATTTATGCAGTGTAGAGATGTTCTGTGTATCTTTCTAGACAGAGTATGAATAAACGATGGCCTATGACTGCAGACAGCTGGGTTCAGTGACCTAGACTGTCCTGTGTGCTGATTATAAGAGGATAAAGCACTATTGTAATGCTCAAGGGTTAACATCATATTGAGAAAGAGGGACTCCACACCTCTAATCCCTCACAAAACCTATCAGCTAGATCGTAACTTTTCCTTTTGAAAAAAGGAAATGATTTGGCTTTCCAAAGTAGTTTGTTCACTTCCATGCTTAAAAGAAATTYCAGCTGCTTTTACATCAGCTTTGCATTTATCGATGTAAATGGTAATTTACATACAAGTAAACAGTTCACAGCAAGAATGAGCAGGGGTCGGTTGGGGTGAAATCTTACTAAAAGTCAACAGTGGAACTCCCACTGTCTTCAGTAGACAGAGAATCTCATTCTGCTTGCCTTAGCTCTGTAGTTCATAGAAAAGTTTAAAAATATATCTATTGCAATAGAAGTATCTGAAAAGACTCCTGAAACAAGTATTAAGGATACTCTCTTGAAACGCAAAGGAAAACTCCTTGCTTTGAAAGGCAGACTGAATTTCTGGTCTCTAYGGAATACCGCTGGGAAATATAAACTAAAACATAATCTAATACATACACTGAGTTTATAAACTTAGATACTGAGTTTCTTTTGTTATCTGCCTCCACAATTCTCTTAAACATAAAAAACAATCAGTCCTGAACATAGCAATCTTAAAGTATGATTTTGCTATGCTGTCTCTTAAAATCCTGAGACTGCCTTATGTAAAGTATAGGATCATGATGGGCTGAAATTGTTTGTAGATGGTAAGAAAATGACAATAGAAATTTGTTTCAAAGGCCACATAAAAATGGAACTTAACTCTGTTCTGGCTTCTCAGCATTCAGTCAGCTTTCTTTAAAGCAAGAGAACAGGCTTGTCTCCAATGAACTGGAATTTTAGTTTCTGGGCATTAAATCTATTAACTGATTTTGAAAACATACATTTATTTAAACCACAACACAAAACCTCTTTTCTGATAAATCTAGATTTAGCTTTGATGCACAAAACTGCAGAGCATATCCCTGAGGTTTCAGGAAGACTATTAGTGGCACTACAGCAAGTAGTGTCACAAAATCCACCAAGACCTGAAGTCAGGTCAGAGGATACCTCTTTGAGCTTTATACTACAAATGGAAGGTATAAGAACAACTCTCACGTATTCCAGTTCTGAGGCTCTAAGTTAAGCATAGAAAGTGCTGGAGATTCCTGGAAATGTTAAAGTGGCTGCCAGAGGAACACAAAGATTCATTATGTTTTAAAATCTGTATCTCTGCTGTGAATAACCTGTTAAATGAGAGGCTCACAGATCACTTTGCAAGGAAGTTTTAAGAGACTTAACCTGAAGCCATAGCTCCCAACTTTGTGTGATATTGACTGGAAAGATCTGTATAGCCTGATGCACAGCCTCATGATTTCTATCATGTTTCTTATCCTGTCCATTATTTCTTTTTCTATTTATTCGTATCTGTTTCTTCGTTTTTGCTTGTTTCTTCGTTTCAGCAATGTATGTTTTTGAGTAATTTTTGTTCTTCCTGTTCAAATGTTGGCCTTTTTTCCCCTTCATTTCTCTTCTACCTGTCATACTATTAATTTTATGCTAATGTTACTTTTTCTCCAGTATGTCCAACCAAACACTTGTTCTTCATTCTTTGTTGCATCTTTGTTCTCTCCAAGGGCTCCCAAAGGTGTAAATTAAGTAGAAAGAAGAACACAGAAGAACACTACTATTTTAGAACAGTGGAGAACTTTGGTCTGTTGTTTGATCTGTGAACCAGCAATGTAAAGGCCACACCAAAGATCAAGCAATCTTTGCAGTGTCTCTTTATATAGTGCTGTGGAGAAGAAACTCTAAGGTCAGGCCAAGCAAGTCAGATGTGAGGTTGGTCAATTTACAGTAAGTATCCACAAGCATGAAATATGATGAAAGTGGAAGAGGGAGAGGGTCATATGCTAAGGTACGAGATTCAGTGCATGGAGGCTCATTTCTTCTTAGTGGCTTCACTGCAAACCCTCTCCTTTTACATCTATTTAGTCCAAAGTTTAGAAAAAAAAAGAAAAAGAATTGCAATATGCTAGTTTTCTTATTTTTTCAATATAATGAATAACTGAATAGATTTAAATAAAATTTAAACAAAATTGTGGAAATGTCCACTCTGTATACTTAAGAGGACTTTTCCATCATTTCTATTTAATTTCCACGAAATATTTTAATCCAGCAACTTTCCTTTTATTAGGGCTTTGCTCTTTTTAAATATCATTTATTGTTTAAATATCTTTTAAAATATCATATAAATTTCGCACAAAAAAGATGCCAGAATTTGCCAATTCAGTAGGCAATGATGAGCTCTCTTATAAAGAAAACTTGTTCTACAACAGCAACATTCAACAGTTCAAAATTTAGATGCAGGCTGACATGATCTATCTACATTAGGGGCTTTAGAATGACAATTCATTTTGCACAATCTTCATATTGAATAGATGAAAACGAGACAGGCAAATTTAGGTCAAGGTGAGTTTATTGTCCATACATCATACCTAATCCCGCCAAAACACTTTTCTTAAAACCATCTTTACACTAGTCAAAACAACAGATTATTAATAAAAATGACAACACTGAACAGAAAAGACCTTTTATAAGGTAATCAAGACTACACTGTTTCAGAGTCTTATCCATCAAAAACAATCTCACATACTTTCTAAATACTCCTGTTTACACTGATCATGTCTACCACCTCACTTTCTAGCATCCCTGACCATATAAACATCCACACCTCTTAAGGAGCACATTGTGAGAGAATAACATTGACTTGATATGGCATCACACTCATTAAAGCAAAAAAAAAAAAAAAAAAAAAAAAAAAAAAAAAAAAAAAAAAAAAAAAAAAAAAAAAAAGAATTTGAGAACAGAAACTGTGCAACCAAGAGTGATTTCTGAGGTACATGAGAACATGGTAGTAAACATAGTGGAAAAAATCCAGTGACCAGGTGGTTTGCTGAGTGCTTAAGAGCTGTCCAATTATTCAAACGTAAATCATCCACATTAAAATGAGATTTAAAATATTTTTCTCTTTCAACAGCATGTTGGGAATATAAATAAATTGATTATGAGGTGCTCCTGTTCTACAGTAATGGGATGGAGGGAGAACATAATCAAAGTACCATCAATAGGAAGCTGAAAGAGAAATGCTTTCAGCAATTGCACCAGTCACTTGGCACATACAAAGGTATAGTCAGAAACGTACTTTTTTCATTCGTCAACAGGAAGTTTTCTATAATTTGAGGGAAAAAATTCACACTTCATTTGCAATAATGATACTGGATTTTTTTTTAAATGCCAGATAAAATGGGTGCTATATTAACATACCGTATTTTTAATTTGAATGCTACTGTGAAACTAAGTTCTAGGTTTTACATACTTTAAATACAATACACTTCTCATTTTATTAGATCATTGGTATTTTTAAAATGTCATTGCAATGAGAACACTGTTAACGCTCACTGTGACTGTGCAGAACTGTTGAGATGGTGCACAGATCTGCCTACTATGTATTGGGATTGCAAATGGCACTGAGACTTTCAACACAATTTTTACACCCATTCCTTACTCCTGTAATCACAACTAGAAGAGCAGACCTCCACACTTACACCAGCTTCCAGTGAAATCTATGGAACTTGAATGGACAGAGATTCATCTGTAGAGATGAAACTATAGAAGAGAAGCCTTCCTGAGGAAACCTCTGCAGAGAATTAAAATACTGCAGGAAGCGGTAAAATGGTTCATCAGGTGGTATATTTCCCTCTGAGTCCAAATAAACCCAAGGGTGGCAATATGGTAAGTGTGTCAGTTCTCTATGTTGTCTTTCAAATGAGATGAGAACTGAAAGTCCCGATCACTGTGATTATTAAAGTTCCCACAACACTTTTAATCATCATTAAAAGCAAGCTATCTTGGTCATAATCTAGCATAGCTGACTGTAGGGAATGTTTATCCTGTCTGACTTCAACTCCTAAACTTAGGTGGTTCAGAATTGCACCTTAATGACAGGCCTTAAGCAGACACCAATATAACTACTACTTCCACCTATAACCAAACATGCTGATTTATATGCTCCTTGCAATTCCAATGCTACAGTTGCTTAGTRTTGTTGAGACACTGTCTACAGTGCTCCAAGCCCGAATAAAGTGATGCAGACCCTTTAAATGTGATGCATACTATACTGACTTACACTTCTTGTGTAGACCAACACTAAAACCAATGATGTTTTAAGACAGCAAACACAAAATTTAGTCCGCATCTGTGAACTTCTCAGGTATGCTCCCCTATAAAACAACAAATATTAATGTAAAATCTCTTGCATACAAAAACTGTCAAGGAATTATCATCTGATCTGTCACAAAACATTACCTCATATATATATGGTTCAAGTCTTGCTTACCAAAACACTTCTACAAGGTAACTATTTTCCATCCAAGAAAGACTCAATTTCTAAATTTTCCATGTTCTCAATGTGAATAGTCAAGGAGAAAAATCATCACTGTGAGAACAAAGATCTTACAATGTTTTAAAAACACTGCAATCTATTCAATTCTGTCACTGTTTTGGAGATCTGCAACATCTCAAGTGCTAATGCCTTGACAAAACTATCCACAATCACTGAAACAGTTGTGGAAGGAGCACTTCAGTTTTCAAATTTCTTTAGGAGTATTTAATATTACCTAGTAAGATGGTATTCTTTGTTTCACATAGAGCATTAAAGCATGTAAAAGCTGTGGTTCAAACAGCTCAGCAATATTATTCAGGTTTCTATTCGGGAGAAAGAGGTTTGGCACCTAGCCACTGAGACAGGACTGCTAGATCTGATCTTCTGCTTTACACTGAGGGTTGTAGGACTATGTCAATTATTTCTAAAGGTCTGATTTTGCAAACACTGTTTATGCTCATTGCTGCAAGTAATCCTGAGGACTTTTCTAGCTGCTCTGAGGCCTGTGTAACAATTGCAGAACAACTGCAAGGAGGCATAAAGGCTGCCACATCCCTCGCAGCACAGGTGTGAAAGAAAGGTCAGTCTTTTCTCCACCACCATGAATTGCCCAGTGACATCCATGCTGGTGAACGGAGGAGCCTATGCTATGGCACATAGGTAACTGCTGCTGCTTTCTTCTCTTTTAGAGCAAATGGGAATACCAGAAGAACAGTATCCAACTCCTCTGGGGATCCTGTCTCCCAGCCAGCTCCAAGGGCAGCCAGGCAATGCTGACAGGCAGTTAGCCCTCTGGGATTACTTACTGTAGCAAGCATTACAAATGTGACTCTAGGCAGTAAGACAGCTGTTCCCATTGCCTAGCATGCTGAGAAGTCATTTGGCAGCTGATAAAAATGGAT
Source organism: Rhea americana (assembly GCF_003343005.1). Taxonomy (NCBI): domain Eukaryota; kingdom Metazoa; phylum Chordata; class Aves; order Rheiformes; family Rheidae; genus Rhea; species Rhea americana. Next base: position 609,575 of record NW_028185506.1, on the reverse strand, counting down.
GTGAAATGCTACCAGAGGTAGCACTTTGCATCCAGGTTAGATATGCACAACCATGTGCAGGGGAGGCAGTGAAGACTCATGTTGCAAGTGCTTCCAGGATCAAGGCCTAAGTATATAGAAATTTCTCTTGGACAGGTCCTTGGATTAATGTATTTTTTCCACTATGAAAAGGATACCTAAGACCAAAAGGGAGCCAATGCCCCTGCTTTCTACAATTTTTCCCCAACGCAACCAGAGTGACCATGCTCTGTTCACCAAAACACAGGCTCCAAGTTGCCTTTTGCATTGACCATTCCATTGAGGCTCCCAGCAGAAAAAACTGTCAAGTTGTGAGGTATTGTGAAAATGGGAACCATTTTGTTTTGTCCAGTAAACCTGAGGTAAATAGTATACTGTCTTTGCAGGATGTGATCAGGAAGGAAAAAAAAAAGAAAGAAAAAAGGAAAAAATAAAATAAAAAAATCATGAACACGCTATTAGAAAAAAACTGTACAGGGCATTTCCAGTAAATCAAAGAACTCATCATATCTCCACTTAACCATCTACTTCAGGATTTGAAATTTAAGCAGTAAAATAATATATTATAAAAATGTTTATAAAATAGCAGCACACTCAGTGAAACAATACAGCTAAGTACTGTTAATGTGAATAAGAATGAAACAAATCATAGCTTCTTAGCAGCGCAAAAAAAAAAAAAAAAAAAAAAAAATTAAAAAAAAAAAAAAAAAAAAAAAAAAAAAAAAAAACAAAAACAAAAAAACCCACCCCCCCAAACCAAAAAACAACAAAACTTTAGACTCTTAATCCATTTTCTACCCTCATCTAGCCAAATACGGCTGAGTCCGTTCATAAAATATTCTTCAAAGTAGCATGTTCTTTCTGGATTTTTGTCTTAAAAATGCAAACATTAACATTTCAACCAACAGCTTCATACTGTATATTTGCAAACTGTTAATACAATTGTGCAAAAAWAAAAAAATTGCTCCAACTCCTTTGCCATCTAAATGCCTCTTCTTTACAGACGGAGCAGAAAAATAAATTCAAGTACACTGAATACAGCTTTGTAATAAAATTCCAAGTCATACACTTTGATGTTTACCATTTGTGTCTTTTGCACCAGCAATTTTCTTTCATTGTCCATAGATAAGCATGCAGGTGGTATTAAGATCCTTCTGTGACACTGAACAATACAAATCATCAGGCTTTTATCCGGAATGTCATGACAGGAATGTCATCTGAAGCAGGTGTTGGTATTTCCAGCAACACCACAACTAACGAAATACACCAGATACTGGAAAATATTGACTACAAAAAGCTATATACTTAGCTTTTGTGACNTTTTTTTTTTTTTTTTTATTTTTGCTTGGCAAAATTGTCATAAACCATCTCATTTAATCCCTTAGGAACAATTTTCAAAGTGCTTTTCGAATGAAATGGTTTATAATAATGCTCACTGTGGACCAATAAAGTTAATAAAATGCTGAAAATGAGTGTGTGTGCATGTGTGTGTATGTCCTTGTGTGTGTATGTGTGTGTGGCGGGGGGGGAAGCTGGATATCGAGAGGAGGGATCAAACCACATCTCATCTTCTTTAACACAGCGAGGATATGTTAAAAAGGAAGATGGACAGAGCTTTAATTGTCTTTACAACAAGCTACGGAGCTGCCAAAACTTAACGTTGATGCTGTAAATGAATATAATGCTTTTCACAGATGATCCACTGCATCTTGCAATYCAAAGGCTGGAGGTGGTCTGACTGGCTGAATGGTCGGAATTAATTGGTGCATTTTCCCCATCTAATGTGAACATTTGGTACTTTGGATTGGCCCACAATTGGGTAAGTGGGATTGCCCTTATGCCAAAGATGCTGCTGTGTTTAGAATGAACCATTTCTGAAGGAAAAGTAGAAAAAGTCGTAGACTGGGGAAGGAAAAAAAAAAAAAAAAAAACCCACCTGCTCTTCTGGCTGGCAAAATAAAGCATCTTCTTTCTTAGGTAGCAGCTACCACAGACAGCAAGAGTAAACAAAACTAACACACAGAGATCCATCAAACACTTCTGACTAATAACAGAGGTTACAGATCAGCAAATCTCTTCTGCATTCAAAATGATTCAATTGCTTCAGGGATCTTTTCCCACTTTGCCCTAACCCCTTATTCTATTGCTTTGCAATCTAGTCAAGCCATAAAATCGCACACACAATTCCTTTCTTAATTCTAAAAAAGGGGTGTATGCACTAGGTCATAATACACAGACAAGTATACTCTACTTTGTTCCCACAAATGCAGGCTTACATTTATCTAGCTACTTTGTATGCTTTTATAAGCATTTAATATCACTGATACATAATCAAATAGCAGTTACCAAATATATTGTGGGATTCCCTTCTGTAGAACATCAGAGGCACCAAATGCATTTTTTTCATTATTCAGTTTTTGTTTTTTCTTTACCTAAAAGAGCTTTAAATATGTTCTATGTTGGAGTAGATTAAAAAAGATCACTCTAAATAACAAAAATAGAAGGGCTAGGGGAGCAAGCGTGACTTTTCTGTGCTGATGTCCTCACAGGTTGATATCTCTCACATCTGTGGGAGTGCTGGCCTGGTCCAGTTCATCCACTGTCTTAGAAGGATTGCTTTGCTGTTGCTGCTGCCGGACCTGCCTAAGGTTGCTTACTAGCACCGACTCAATCTGCTCTTGACAAGCTTTAAGGCAGTCCTAGAAAAACAGAAAGCAAATTAATGTTAGTGGATTTTTTTTTCTTGCTGAACTAGTAAAAGTTGGAAGAGTGGAAATCAAGACATTCCTGAGAAACATCTGCTGTGACAGAAAATGACCTAGAATGCTCAAAAGTAACCACTGTTTACAAATTCCCTTGGGTCRAAAAATGCAAATTCCATGTTTATCATAACCTCCAAATTTTAGTATCTTACCTCTTCTTGGTCATTTGTGTTGTCTTTCTGGGCAGAAACTCAAGAGTATTCCTCAGCACCCTTGTGTATAATGCAGGACAGGGTAGAGGAATTTTTGTGTTCTCTTATACAGTGTTAAGTGTTCTGGATTTGTCTTCGCTATAAAAAGGCGGCTATATTTTTCTCCTGAAGTAACCAGCATGTGCTATATACCAAGGTAATACATACAGTGACACTTCAGTTTCACTGTCATGCAAATTCACCACATTCAGATGAAGGAGGAGGTTTGAGCTCCCCTCAAAAATACTTTATGATTGTGTTATAGGGCCTGCATTTGGCACCTTGCCAAATAAGGGCAAAAGAAGGGTCTGTTTATCTGTGAAAGTCTATGCAAGAAGAAAAGGCCCATAACAAAAAAAAAAAAAAAAAAAAAAAAAACTTAGTGTTGAAAAGTACTACTTCCAAATACATCTTAGATCATGGCTGTGGCATAGGTCATTACTTGAACACATTTTGGAACTTTCCTTTAAAAAGTCTTTTCTGAAGAAGCAAAAAAGAGCCATCTTTGTGCTGAGTCCCCAAATGAAAATCCTGTACCCAGACTCTGAAAAAGGCAATCAAACGTTAATACAGTACAAATCACACTGCTCTATAACTGAGCTCTGTAAAGGAACTAGGTCCTTGTCCATCAAGAAGGAACTGGCCACACAGTCCCAGACATAAAGCCACAAACCCACTCCCTGAGTGCTTTCCAAAGAAGAAAAAAGATTTTAGCAGCGAAAGAGGAAAAGGTAGAAGGCAAACTCCCACATCTTAATTCTGAGCTGTTGAAACAGCCCTAGGTAAACAATTAGAAATAATTTTTACAAGATACTAAAGCAAAGACAACTACCAGAAAACGATGTAAGTCAAAAAATGGACAACCAGTCCTCAAAGACTACTACACTGCAGATTATTCCTTATAGGACTTGGAGAAAGACAAGCGCAAAATATAGCCACACAAATTTGGAAGCATTATGCATTAGGAGTCCTGTAACAATTATGAAGTATAAGTACACAAGCAAATGGGACAAATTTGCCACACTTAAGCCAAAGTGACAAAAAAGCCAGTGACAAAGAATAAGATCTTCAACTATTACAGGATAGTCCATATTATTGACCAAATAATGTGGTTAATAAAAGGAGAAATGCAATAATAAAATAATAAATAATAAAAGGAGGATGCAAAACATCCAGTTACAGCAGAAATTTAAAAATAAAATGCAGACTATGACATTAAAAACTGGGATTGTGAGAGGGAATCAAAATGATACTGTGTATGTAGGCATGTAGTATATCATTATGTTTTTGTTCCAAAAGCAGCCCTGAGCAGTAAAATACTGAAAAAAGTACGAATGCTGTGAACTCACTGAAGCCTTAGTCTACGTAAGAGCTCATTAACAACTAGGTGCTCTCTCAGAGACTTCAGGCAGCAGAGAAATGCAGTTTTTGGTAGTACATTTTACAACAGAGTGTTTTAAGTATAAATCTTGCAGCACTTGGCAGGGCAGTCTGAACTGGCATCACTGTTCCCACATCCAAGCAGGGAAGTTGCAGAATAGTTGTACGCTGAGCTCTAGAGTGTCACATCGGCACTGGTGCCAGCCCTGGGACAGTACATGGCTTAGGAGTACAACTCGGGGAAGCTGGGCTCTGATCAGCAACACCCACCTTCTTCAAGATGCTAGCTACGGTAGAGAAAAAAATATTCATAGTAATATGGATGACCCCAGCCAAAGCCAACACTGTTCAACTAGAAAGATATGCCATCTAAGTCACTGGAGTATCTGGGCTACCTGTATGCAATTAAATGCAGAAATTTGTTCCCTCTGGAAGAGTAATCATAGTCAGCAACACCATGGTGAAGCAGAGTACAAGGCACAGTGTTGCTGAAAATAGCTGCTGCAACGTCACATTCATATGACACAGATGGTGGGCACAGTGAGCATTCCTTGGGTTTGTCTTTCATCCTGAGAGCAGGGAATTGTGAGATTGCCCATGAAAAAGTGACTGTGTTCAAGTACATCAGCTTGTGGACACACCATTTCTACCCAAGTACAGCTCCATTATGTGCTTGTAACTTTCCTACGTTTTAGTCACTAGTGCTAAACTTTTCCATGCTTTACCCTCCGTTTCAAACAAATTTTCTGATTTTTTTTTATTAAAGCAGATATAACCACCACCAACAAAAATGCTGCTGTTTCCAAGAAAGTGGTTAAGGAAAACAGGCAATTTTACCAATGTTAGCCAGATATTAACCACAGTTTCCTTTCTCCTTTCTTTTTTTTCTTTTCTTTTCTTTTCTTTTCTTTTCTTTTTTTTTTTTTTTTTGATAAGATAAAGCATAAACAGGATTTAGCATGGAATATGTAGAGGTCAGATACTCTTCGATTTCCTCAACAAAACACATCTCATGTTTAGCCAAGATACACAGCTTGGAAAACTGCATTTTGCACATGTTCAGTTAACTTCCATAACACTGAACGTACAAGGCAGATCTGCAGAAGCAAAACTATGGTAGCTGTTGCCTCCTCAGTCTATTAGAAGACTGAAGCCAAAACGAAGAGAAGTGCTGTTCTCAGGACCACAGGGAAGACCACAGGGAAGACCACTTCCCTTGGTTCCTGCTTAGTTTGCTTTTAGCATGACAACAGAAGAAGGCTTTAAAACCAGTCTCGAATGACTACTCATACTCACAGATGTCAGTAAACCACAGTTTGGCAAACTTCATTCATAGTCCTTATGATTGAGAAGGTCTATACTTTGGACGAAGACAAGTCATTCTGCTCCTATTTTAGAGAGAAGAGCAGAGTTTGTAGCTAAACCACGGGGATACAATTCTTTTCCCTGATTGACCAAAGCGAGGTCCCTGCCAGCCCATGCACACACATATCTGTCTTTTGGACACCAGATTACAGATATATATGTCATCACTGACGTGGGGTCAGGATATGTATAAAGCATCATCCTGAAGCTAGAGAGCTGCGACACTGACAGGTTAAGATGGCTCTGGGAATACTGAGCACCGAATTCAGGTGAGTGGTTGTAGACACCTTGTTCCACAGAGCACAGYGAACACCTGTAGGGCTCAGAACCTTGGAGCACCTAAAATGCCAAGTAAATTCCCAGGGATACAAGAAATACCAGCATATTAAAGAAACAACRATTCAAGAGAAACTCAGGCTGGAAGACCACATTTGAATAAGCTCGTCCAGTGGCTTGCCATTTATCACACAGGCAGTCATGTGAAGTATCGGTCTCTTGAGCATTGTTTGAATCCCTTGCAACAGCAGACACCAGCTCTTCACAGCATATGGGCTGAACCACAGGGTGGATGTGACCTAGGCTCCATTCTGGCAAGGATTCCCTTACACTGTCTTCATCCCTTGCCAGAGGAGCTGGCTTTCCTAGGATGTGGCACTGTAAAATGTCTGATGTGGCAACTCTATCAGCAGGAGGTTAATCAAAAAAATGCAGTTACCAAACACATGGTTTATGGATTTGCTTAATTACAGACGGAGTTCAATCAAGAAGGATATGCCTAAAATTAGACCTTCCAAGCAGTCAGAACATGGGGCAGTCCATCTCTGCTTGGGCCATGCAGCTGTGCTTCATTCCTAACAGAAGGTACAGGGCTGAAGAGTCCACTGGACTCCTGTTCTTAGAGAGATGTGAAGTTTTAACACGTAGTGTGCTAAGAACTGTGCAGAAGTCTCAGAAGCGAGTGAACAAGACAAATGTCTCTAAAGATGCAGTAAAATGTGAGCATGGTGGATTTCAGCTGCTGAGACACGGAACAGACAAGCAAGATCTAGCATGCTTCCTCTATCCCTCTATACCCCTCCTAGGGTTCTTCCTTTTCCTTCCTTTTAATGAAAGGTAAGAAGTGCTTCTCTGTGTTTCCACTTTCCTGCTGCTGCTGACATTCCATCTGATTATTTTAAGGTAAGATTATGTACTTTTATTTAATCAGGTAAAAGCTTTTTTGTATAGCCAGGGGCTTGTTCTTGTAATATTGAGGGCTTAGGGATTTTCTAATACTGCAATCGATTGCTTAACAATGGGAGCTGGGCAATTTCCTTAGTACAAGTACATGACGGCTAGAAGCTATCAGAAACTCAGACAAAGAAAAGTCCTAATTATTAATTTGGCCAGGTTTTAGGTCTGTTACCGAACCAGTGTTCCCCTATTTGAGGCAATAGTCATGCGTTGTTTTGAGGGTATGTAGGCAGGCAGATAACTGAAACTGCCTGTTGCTTGTAGAAACTGCTTCTTGCTTGGGAAATGGATGCATTAGGAAGAGTGCATTGGGAAGAGTATTGCAAGCATACTGAAGGAGGTGATCCTGCCCCTCTACTCAGCCCTGCTGAGGCCACATCTCAAGTACTGTGTCCAGTTCTGGGCTCCCCAGGACAAGAGAGATATGGAGCTACTGGAGAGAGTCCAGCGTAGGGCTACGAAGATGATCAAGGGGCTGGAACACCTGCCCTAGGAGGAATGGCTGCGAGAGCTGGGCCTGTTTAGCCTGAGGAAGAGAAGACTGAGAGGGGATCTCATCAATGTCTACGAGTACCTGAAGGGAGGGTGTCAAGGAGATTGGGCTAAACTCTTTTCAGTTGTCCCATGCAACAGGACAAGAGGCAATGGGCAAAAAAATGAACCACACAAAGTTCTGCCTGAATGTGAGGATGAATTTCTTCACTGTGAGAGTGACAGAGCACTGGAACAGGTTGTGCAGAGAGTTGTGGAGTCTCCTTCTCTGGAGATATTCAAAGCCTGCCCGGATGCAACCCTGTCTACATGACCCTGCTTRAGCGGGGGGGTTGACTAGATGATCTCCAGAGGTCCCTTCCAACCTTGCCGATTCTGTGATTCTGTGAAATCAGGCACTAAGATTTCCTGAATAGATTCTGGGAAAATGTATGAGAGGTAATCAACGTTTTAAGAGCAGCTTCCCTCAAAGAAGCAACCCTCCCTGCACTGTTTCTTTCTGCAACTTGCTTTCCAAAGACGATCAGATCAGATCTGGTTTTGAGCACCTCCACTCGATATAGTGATGCTTGTTCAAAGAGTGGACTGTGGACCTCACGCTCACTTGCAGACCTCACGCCTGCAGACAACATGTGCAGGTATGGGCTTCAGCATGCTCTGGAGAGCAGGATCTGGCTGTGGTGGAGGACACATGCTGCCCATATGGTTGTTTATTCTGCCCTTGAGGATAATCTGGGAGCCAGCATTCTCCAAAAGTGGAGGTTCGGTTGGCACAGACGGAGCTCCCAGATAAGGGGAATTTCATGCAGCGTGCACAGTCCTTTAACACCATCTCTCTATGGCCTCTCATTTCCTAGCTGCTAGAAGTTTTCGGAGCAGATCCTGAAGCTGTTCCCATTTAAATCAATGGCTGAATTGAGCAGGATCAGACCCAGAAATGGAGAAAAGAGCAGGGACATTATTTGAAGAATATTTTAACAGACTAATGCACTTTTTGTACAAGGGCATTCAGCATTCTTTTAAAGCACAATAGTGCAAAACCTGAAAACAGTATGTCCTTCTGAAAATAAGCCAGATTTTTTACAAGCAGCTACAGACTGGAGAACTAAATGAGGCAATTTCCTAAACCCAGGCATGGGGAAGGAAGAGGTGGTGACACACACAACATAAGGCCATATTTGCAGCCAGTTTTATCTTGTTTCCAAATACCCTTACGCACTATCATTTGTACTGTAATTATAAAAGCTTTGCAACAGTCACTACAATGCTTCAATTAATTTATGAAGAGCCTAAAATCTCTAACTCTTCTTATATAGAAATCGGTCATTTTCAATGATTTCATTTTGTAGATAAAACCAACAAAGCAGCCCAGGCTGGAATTAGCACAGTTTGCATGAATTTTGTTTTACACAGGGATCCGCAAGCCACTGGCTGGCATATTGATTCTGTCATGGGTTAGTGCTCACATTTTGTACATAATGTACCACTGAAGTTCTTAAATAAAAATACAGTAAAATGACCAGCATCTTGCATTCAATGTGTAATAGCTTCCAAAAAAAAAGTTGTTACTATTAGCATACTAAGCTTGGTTTTCATTAATCTGGATAATATATTCTATTTAATTAGTCTTGTCTACAAAGCATCTACGCATGAGTTTGAAATTGCCTGGCTAGCAGAAACTTACACTGGTGAAATTTTATTTTGCAGGCTGTCCTGTTCTACAATGAAAATCTAGCAAGGTTAAAAAAAAAACACAGCCAGACTCCTGAGTGCACCTCAGTCACGCAGCAAGACAAGCTGGAACGTACCAGCAGATCTAGCTCAAACTCTTCTGCACTGATGACTGAGATACTACAGGATTGTCCACCTGAGGCTGGGGCTGTGCAATCATTAATCCTGCACCTGGGTCCTGCTCAGATCCAGGTTGACCAGCCAACCATACCAATTTTATGAAGAGCAAGCAGAGACCTACAATACTTCTGTCAAAGTATTCCCACTACATGATGGGTGCTCACTCACTACACTAGCTGTGGGACAACAGGTGACACCTTACACAACACCAAGTCAGAGTGGTAAGGGCAAACTGGAGCAACAAGCTTTATGCCAGATAAGATACTAAATAAACCTGTCAATCTGTTTTTAATAAACTGTAGTTGGCAGAGGAGGTTTACCCCCAGCCAATATGGCATGTGAGCAAAGGGCTTTTAATCTTGTATTAAAAATCCTAACAACCTATTTGTGGTACACTTTAAACAGTCCCAGTCTGCAATTAGCTTCAAGTATGAAGTAAGCCAAGTACATGGTAATCTTACAGGTGAAAATAAAGAATGAGTATATTATATTATCAGCCCAACCATCAGAGTATGACACACTAAGTGGCTTATTTTGTAGATGGGGCTACCACTTCTGTTTGCCTCAGTGGAACTTCCTGTCAATTCAAAGTAAATCATATAACACAAAATAAAACCCAGTCTATTGGAGCCAATAACCTGGCCTTCCCATGATGAAGTGTTTTTTCCCCTGAAGGTTTCATGTGGATTTGCTGCAGGTATACATATTTTCTTGTGCAGCTTTCATTTTGCAAGCCCTATATACTACTGATAAGAGAGAACTAAAGCTTTAAAATTCAAATCAAAATAAAAACAGCAATTCCACTACTTTCAACAAATTTTCCTTAAAAGAACACTATAATGTACGGAAGTAATGACCCAAGATTTTAAAACACAGAGATTGGACCATTTCTTCAGAATGGCTTAGGGTTGGTAATGTTTTTATAAAGAAGTTTTTTAAAGTATGTGTCATATGGATCAACTTCCTCATTCTTCTTCATAGTCTAGTAGTTTTAATGATTAAAATACTTCAGGTACTTTCCATTCCATAGTTTTATTTTTACTTCAGCATTGCAGAACTAAGAAAACAATTAACTTTTTTTTTTCTGAAATTTTTTTACCCCTGGGTAATTTTACTAGCACATTCAAAAAACATATGAAGGAAAAGAAATGCTTTTCTGTGTTTGATGAAGAATAACCTCATGGCTTTGATGGAAATGTAGACAGTGAAAATGACTGGAAGGAGAAATAAGCAGCACTATGGCAGGATTGACTTATTCAGGTCAACAATAATTGAGGAATCAGTTTTCCAGCATGACAATCTTCAAAGAAAACACAAACATGAGGAAAGATCATTCATAATATTATACATAATTCATTTTCTTGAACTTTTCAACACCTCTATAATACATACACYTTGTGCCCCCCTACTAGACTTCCAGTTTTATGTTTAATATGGTATTATGAAAATGTTTGCCATTCGGTGATCTATTACATGAGGCATTCCACTCAACTCAGCAATGAGATTCTCACTTTGCACTGGTTATCAGTGGGATTTCTACCGAACTCCTCTAAGCTGTGGAACTATCTCACAGTGCCTCATGCAACCCAATTACACAGGGCACTCTGTTCTCCCTAATATATTGAGTCAAACAGATACAGCACATCCTCTCCATCTTGCAAGATCATCACTAGAAAGATAAATTAGAAAAAAAATAAAGGGCAGAGGTAGGTAATGAAAATATATTTTGTAACTGTTTTAGTAACTTACATGGGTTTCTGCCATGGATTTTACCTAGCCATATACATGTCTTCCTCGGTGCCTGCTCCAAAGACCACTGAACCTGTCAGATTGTACTTTTTGGATGACAATGATCTTTGCATTAGATCCTTCCACAAGAGAGCAATCGTACCACCACATTCTCCACAAAGAAAAACATAACTCTTCTCAAATGTCAATAATGGAATGTAATAATAAGGTAATCATTTCAATCATAAATCTTTTCTCTTTAGCCATTCTAAATTTTTCTAGAGCTATTAGGACCACATGACCACTATGGCTGTATATTTATTGTATCTATTCCAATGGAGACAGACACACTAGAACAGACTCAAACCACCAGATACATTTCACAGCCAAGCAGTGGTGTAAATCGCTAAAGCACCCCCAGATCCACAACTGTAACCCTTACTTCTGCCTGGCTTCAAGCTGCCTGTGCCAGACGCTGTCAGCCTCGATGCCCATTGACTTCAGCAGGCAGCAGGGTATGCCTTGCAAGAGTGAGCGCTGCATGTTAAATTCCTCTCTGCTTTTTTACCATTGTTCAAAAATAAAAAAAGGAGGGGAGGGGAGAATTGCACTAGGACTCAGTACTTTCTGCATCATGATTTTTAGATGCCCTTTGGCATCTAAGTTTTGGTCTTGCCTTGGAATAGAACCAAGCAAGCTTACCCCAGCAAGCCTCCTGATGTTTGTTTGTTTAGTTCATTAAAGATGACCTGTAGGGAAACATCTGGGTGCATGGAAACTGGTCTGAAGGTTGCAGCTATCTAGCTTTTGCCCATCTGAAACTGTATTCGTTTGAGAGTACCAGCATGGCAGTCCTCATACAGGGAACATTTCCTATGGGCAGCATTTAAGAAAGAAACCAAAGGCTGCAAAACTGCTCTTTAAAAAGATTCCATCTTAATTATGTTATATGAATAAATAAATATAGCATGACTCTGAGCAAGATGTTAGCTTTATAATGCAGYTTTTCATCACCAACCACAGAATAATACCAATATCACCAGAAGGTTGATCCATTGAACAGCTTTGATCAAGCCAATGAGAAATCATTTCAGAGAAGTGACATTATAATTTTGAATTCTACCATGGAAGAACATATCTCTAGTTCTCTGAGCACAAGCAGGTAACTTCAGAGAGGAAAGGACTCCAACCAGCGTGGATCAGTACGCCTGCCATTGCTAATGCAGTCCAAGCTGCACTGTGGTCAGGCCAACAGCAAGGGAGAGTCATGAAATCCTATACAATGACAAGTCTGAGTACAATCATGCTAAATAAACCCATGGGTCATTTATTTCTCAAAGACTTTCAAAAACTAAACCATGACACTGCTCTCTCTTACAATCACTAGCAGAACAACACTAGGGCTTTTGTTTTATATAATGTATGTACACAAATGATCCAAAACACTGCGCTCTAACTCTACTGGTACTTTTTTATACTCCTACATTCCCTGGCAAAATTTAGAAGCCTAGACCCAAACTCTGGGCACTTATCTGTGTGCTGTAATTCCAAAAGCCAAGAACACAGTAAAATTCTTATAGCTTTGTTGTTGTTAAAAGGCGATTTTCCCTATACTTTCGCTACTCCACAAGTAACTGTTAATACCACTGATGACTCCTCTAAAGATCTCTTTCTCTTTCGTCAAACTAAATAGAAACAAACTGAAAAGGGGCAATCAGAAAAGGACTTCTTTCAGGAGCAAGACCTGATAAGATAAATGGAAAGGATGCCAGAGATAGATACCTGAAGTAGTAGTACTCTTCATCTGTCATGTACGCATTGCTTGGATCTAAGAAAGCAGCAACTAGTCATGTACTGAAGAGCTGGGATTTCCATCAGATCCCGTGTAGGGCATGTGACCTGCACTTACAAATACAAAAGGTGGCTGGATTCCTCTGCTGATTCAAACTCCTCCAAAGCACAGGCTTCACTGTTGACATAAATGGGTACTCTTTCCCAACTGGGGCCCTCACTTGCAGAACACTGGCCTTAAACACTTCGACATTCTCCAAAACAAGAGTCTGAAAAGCAGCTGTGGGAATATCATGCCTGTTTACTACATTTATCATATCTCAGTGATCTCATATCTAATGGATGCAGTTCAAAAACAGAAATATTTTCCCTCCTAAATGTGCCTATTTTTGCTACTATAACAAATAGTATCAATTATAAATAAGCTTCTATGTCTCTGTTTTCCCATCTACAAGTAAAGAAAACACTGATTTGCTCTTCCAAAGGGTATTTCATGTAGACTAATGGGTACATCTCACCTAACCCCCCCCACATCTATGCCACAATTTCTTAAATTATTATTACATTATTGTACTAATGTAAGATATAAGATGACTAACATTAAGGAATCTGAATAATGGTACATTTTTCTCTCTAATTTTTCAGTCTTTTCAGCACTTTGAAYAGTATGCTTTTTAGATTCAGTTCCACTGCGTGCTTAAACAGTCAGTGTGTTGATTTCCTGTTGCTCATGTGGGTATTTCTCATAGCAACAGGAGAGAACAATGTTTTCAGAACTGGAAAAAGTGAGAGTAAAGCCAAAACACTGGTGGGGCAATCCAGGGGCAGATGCCCTGTTTGCAATTATACTCCCCACTTAATGTGACTTGTGATTTCAAGCTGATTGTCTCTAACCAGTACCAGTATGAGAATATTTAGCAATTGTCAGATTAAAAAGAGTTTACTGTTCTTACCCTGCTGTAATACATCACAGTCAGTTATTAAAAATGGGATTTTAGAAAAGCTGTAATAATCTGCCTGCATTACATGGAGCTCTGTGAGGGCAGACGGCCTGTACAAGAAAATCTCTGCTGGCCATTAACAGTGTCTCCTGTCAGCTTGCACAGATCCCACATCTGCAGTAGTGTAGGTCGGGGCAAGGCTCCAGCCAGATGATGGCAGTCCATCAGCAGCCCCAGAGACTTGACAGCGCTGTTTGTGATGTGGAGCTCATTACTTGGGGGCCTCGCTTCACTTCCTCTGAGTGCTGGCTGGCTCCGGTGCCGTGGCACCCTCTGCTGCATTTATGAATGGACTTGACGGAACTCGGCGATTAGCCTCCAGTGTAACTGCATCACCCCATTGTTACTACACACGCACAGCACTCACTGGGGAACAAAACACTGAATGAACCCGAGCAGCTGCCAACTCAGGCAAAGACAACTTAGGAAACTATCTCATTCTTCCTTTCTTTGGAGGCTATTTTGTCTGTTGTTTCCTTGCATACAAAATGTGGTCTATAACAAATAAGGCAGGATAAGATACAGCAAGTCCTGTTACTTGGTTCCAAAACCACAGGCCCTAAATACTACAAAGGAGAGAATAAATGGTGTATGTGCTTTAGAGACAATGTTCAAATGCTATCCATTTGAGATTTTCATGATTTTATACTACAGCTCAATAAAAAAATGAATTCTTGAATGTGATTGTTCTGATCTTCATTTCTGTGCAGAAATTTTCAAGTGTCGTTATGGGGTCTTTTCAGACCCTGGAAAAAAATCCCCAGAACTAACATATGTAGTACATTTAAATTAAGACATTTTAAATATTATTTATTATGGATCCAATTTTTGAAACAGCCCGACTCTGTATTTTCAAGCACTTAAAGCCAGCTGTTTTGACATGACTTTAAGAAAAGCTTGGTTCCTTTTTTCTCTTTACTTCAGGCTCTTAAATACGCTTTGGATTTTTGAAACCACTCAGAACACACCAATTCCAATTTGTGAACAAATTTATAGAAGGGACTTGTACCCATGTACTAAACTACATGCTGGCTCTGCCTGAAAATCCTTTCCTTAATGATGATGCTGGTGAAACACTTGTTGGGCATATAACCCTCTTTAGCACAAAGAGCGAATGTGGCCAGCCCTTCTGGTTGCTATCATCCCACAAAGTTTACAACAAAAATAACTAAAACATGCTTAATTTGGGATCTAACCTTGTCAACTTTTATCAAGGATTATGAAAACTGAATGTATTTTTAATATCAGAGAGCAATTTTTGACTCACTGAAAGATTTAGGTTGGAGGGGACTTCCAGAAGTAATTTAGTTCAACCCTGTGCTCAAAGCTTCGAAATGTAATTGTGTGTCTTATTCTCATCAACTTTAACCTATAAAATTCTTCTCCAAGGTGCTTTGGCACCTCACCTACATACCACCGTAGTAGTCTCTCGAGCTCTTCAGATTCCTTAATATACTTCTCCTCCCCATGGAGAGCTGGGGCACAAGAAAACTTAAGGGCAGGCTCAGGAGCAGATTCAGGGAGATGTAAACAATGACCACATCAGAGTATGCATGATCCATGTGTGATGTATGATGATGCTTCCAGGAACAGCCAGAGAGGCAGTTTTCAGATGCATGAACAGCAAGTGGACACACTGAGATAACAGTTGCTCTTCTAACGGCTGGAGCTGAAGAGAGAGATTTGCCCAACGCAGACCTATGACAAAGCAGAGCACTGGTCACAAGTCCTCAGAGGGCCAGGCATGTGCCTTAGCCACTGAGCTACTCTCGTATCTTTTAGCTGTAGGTAGCAGAGGCAGGGATGCTTGTGGTCTCCTCCAAAGCATCTGGTCACACTGCAGACAGGATACTGCGCTTGCTGGAATGCTGCTCTGGGATGCTATGAAAATTCCTGACTTCCTGAGTTGTTTATTTTTCCATTGAAATGATCCACCAAGAGATGCAGAGAGAACTCAGTTCACTTCCTGTGAGTAGGTTTTTTTTAAACTCTTTGACCATCAATCTCCTTTCCTCTTCAAGAAATAACAAAGGAAATGTTCCCACCCTCTTGCAGCAAAACAGAGCAGAACCATCCTACAGTACTGCATGAGGCTAGACTGGACCAGCTCTCATTGACTCTTTTCAGTAATAACCAGAATAGGCAATTCAGATATACCATATAGAGCTACTTTCACTACCTATAATGCTGTTGGGCTTCTTAGTTTCTCCAAGGTAGCAGAAGGAGTAATGAAACTGAGCTTTGCACGGCCCCATTGCTGCCTTCTCTTCAGACTGCAACTCAATCTCTACCAAATGGTCCAGAGCAGCTATTTATCAGAAATAACTGTTATCACTAAAATGATATCAGCATGGTGCCTTGTAATATCTCCTCTGAAGTCTAGAGCACTGCTTTGGATTCATACAAGGATAACTGATGTTTATTACTCCTTACATTTTTGAAAGAAACACTCATGTATTGATTGTTTGTTTACCTAACAGCACGATTTTAAATTAAATACTGTTTATTAATAACATATTTTTCATTTTAATTTTTAACGAAACATCCACTAAAAACATAACAGCATTGCATGCCAAGTGCCATTCTCAGTTACACCAGCGTAAATGTAAAATAACTCCATTGATTTCAGCCTCTCAGTTTATGCTGCCCAAGTATGGCTATTTCCTAGTAAATAGCATCTTGAAATTATCATTACTGAATAGCAAAAATTTAGAAAACCTCATTGCAGATGAGCTGCATCAGGATTTTATTATCATTCTCCATTTTCATATGCCTGTACCTTTGAAGCTGAAACTTTGCAGCTTCACCTCAGACAGCGAATTTTTTGCAAAGCCAATGAAAAAATCCTATCAGTTGTTTCTCTGTTAGGCCATAGGGAAAAAAGAAAAAACTACTCCCTGATGGGGTTTTAAGATACCTCTTTGCTCCTGAGTAACTCAAAAGCAGTTTCAAAGACTGGAAGCATCCAGGCTGGCTAATCCAGGAAATGTCCTTGCATTCCTCAGGCTTCCTGAGCTGAAAAGTAGCAAAACTGAGCTGGGAGGTTGGCTACATCAAAGCAGGACCCATGTGAAACCCTGCTACCACAGCAGAGCAGCAACCCTGCTGGGCTCTGCCTCTGGGAGCAGCCAACAGGAAGGGCTCTCCCCTCACTCCCTGCATGCTTCTGTAGCAGATGAGGAGGTAGGAATGAGAAGGCAAAACCCTTTTCCTTGAGAAATGTAACTCTCTTCTCCATGATGTGATGGTACTGAAAYCAAAGATCCTTCCTCTTCCCTAACCTCCCATTTAAAAACAAAATCCTTCACACAGTGAAGATGAATTAATTGTTTCACTGCAGGAACAGCTTTCAGGCATCAGAAATTGGGAAGTGAGAGAGCTGAAGTTGTTCATTCAATTTTAATTAAAGTCCCATGGTAAAATATATTACAGTAGTCTTTACTCTTCATTAACATAGGCTTGAGCTAACTCTTACACAATCTAGCCAGTGTATTTTTTCTAGTAATACATTTTATAGATGGGGCTGATACTACTACCTATTATTAAGACTGATGGATCTGGTTTCAGTTGTTTATTTTTCTCAAACTTTAACATGTGGGATGAACTCTTCCAGTCCTGGGCACTGATTCCACACAAAAGACAGAAGGAAAATATCTGCCAAAACATTTCTGCCATTTCCAACTCTCTGGCTAATGAAAAATACACTATTTTGACCAAGTGAAAAATTCTGGTGACCTTTGGTTGAGCAGGGAATTCAAATTTCACAGAAGACAAACTTTCTGTTAAGGCCATCTTCGCCACTTCAATGAAAATCCTCGAAATTTGGCCACATGGAAATGTACTGAAAATTTTTTATATATCTATGTTCTCCATAGACTTAAAATTTTAGCAACTAAGTTGTACAGAAGCTCCATTTGTACTGAATTTGGCGCTGAAGGAGATTCTGCCAGCTGTCGGCACTACTATGATCTGAGACCAGGAGCAAAGAGAAGAGAGACTGTCTCTAGCCAGTGCAGACAGACTCTTGGAGAAGATGTGACTACTAAATGTTAGATTTCTTTGTTGTTTGGGAATAGTGTGTTTTTTTTTTTTTTTCCAAAGGCACATAATCGCATTCAAATTTGGAAAGACTTTCACTTAGGTGGCAAAGAATACATTTCAGACATAAAAAAAACCTATCTGCTAAATTTCAAAGAAAAGGCATGAAGAGTTTTTCAATGAGAAGAACCACATCCTTATTGTTCTAACTACTTAGGAACTACTGCGCTGTTCAGGCAGGTATTTTTTTTTCAGATTGAAACAATCAAGATAAGACAGAAAAATGCAACACAAGACAGTGTCAAAACTGTAAGATGCTGCAGCAAGACCTTACACAAGGAAATGTTAGGATTCCTAAGAAAGCTTTGAATACCTCCTATAATGAAGAACATGAGCTTAAAATGTAAAGCCATGACTGCTGAAGAAAGAGAACCCAGGAAAACTTCCAAGACAGCAAAAAATTCATATATTCCCATGGTCTTGTGTAATATGCTTGTAACATGCTCTGAAAGTAAATTAACATGGGCTCTAAAAGATCACGGAGAAAGAAAATACCACCAGAAAGACACCCTGCTGTGTCTTTTCTTGCACTCCTAGAAGYCTTCACAGACCACCCCAATACATAAACTGGGCATAGAAGAGTCAGCTTCCACATCAGCTAGGATCTGGACTCACACAGGGATCTGCAGGTGGAATAGCAAGGCATCAAACAGAAACCAGTCAGAAGCACTTGAAAAGGCGCAGGAAGAAAAACTACAGGTTTCACCTCCCTGCTGGAAGCCATTTCGCAAGTAAGCAGCTGCATTTTAGGCTAGCTGGAGTCTCTGAATGTTACCCAAAGGAGCCATGTTCAGAGTGAATTGCAACTATCCAGTCTAAAGGTGACTGAGGAACAGACTACTGTGGCAAGGGCTGTATCAGATGAGAACTCTCAAAACCTCTTTGCTGACAAAAATGATGGGTGAGGGAAGAAAATACTTCTCCCTGTTACTTGGGAATGCAGGAACAGCTAAGTATCTTGCAAGACTTTAATGATGCAACCTTTGTGGCACTTGAGTATCACCAGCTGCTTGCTGTCACTGCAACCCAAACCTCCTACTCATGCTGAGAAAGAGTGAGCAATGAGAAGATCTTGGAGTCTGCACCAAGGAACTCCTACAGGAGATGAAGAACTATCTTGCACCACTCCTTGGCTTCTCCAGACAGAGGCCAGTTACTCAGTCATGAGTCAAAATTTGTCAAATACATCCAGTCTATCAGCAAGGGCTACAGTGGTGTCTCCTTCTGACAAATACTGAATACTGTAGAAATAGGATGAGAAGTTTATCCAGAGTTCACCATTCTGGAGGACATGGTCTAGTGATGGAAAAATGAAGCTTTAAAACTCTCTGACTCAGGCACTGCAGGGACAAAGTGATGAACTCTGCTGAAGTACCTGGTCCGGATTTGGGTTTTAGTGGTACCCAAGTACCACTTGCTTCTGCCTTCAGGAAAGGTACATCCAAAGGATTGCCCAGGAATTTTTAAAAGCAGTGACGTACTCTCTTTGGCTACACAGCAACAGAAGCAGGCATTAACCTTGAGAAAGCTCCCCCTAAACTTTTCAATTAATTTCTTCTCCTTCACTCTGCATGCCTCCAAACTCCAAAACTGGAGGGAAAAAAAATAAAGAAAAAAAAAAAAAGAAAACCCTACAACTATGACTCTCAACTCCAAAACTAAAAAAAGTCATTTCTCTCTACTTCTTTAAATTAGATCCCTTTGAGGATGAGGTTTCAAACACTGGGGCATGTACAGTTTTGTGAGTGCATGTCACCAAAAACAAGCAGGAAAAGAAGCAGCAGCCAAGTAGGAACAATTTAACCTGGAGTTGCTGTACAACAAACAAAAGCATGGTTGTGGGACATCCACCTTCTAGACACTCCTTGGAATTAATACTGCTTATAGTTACACAAGAAGCTCTTAATGGTTGATACCAACTGCTTTCCTTATTCTGTGAATATTCACAGACTTTGCTGAAGGACACCTGTGCTAACATGATTTTAGGCTCCCCCCAAACCCTTGACTTCCTCTATTCAGTCTTCTGAAGACCCTCACATCCACCCACTTGATGCCTAGGACATTCCCTGACAATTTAGTTAACCATATCAATGAAGTAAACTTAATGGATCCCATTTACTCAGTCTCTATGGAACAACTGTCCAAATGAGCGTTGTGCACTACTTGCATCAGGACATGCACACTGAATTTGTATTTGGAATTTTTCTTCTTGCATGATCCTGCACTTACTGCTATGGATCACCCCTCAGCCTCAGACACAAAATTTTAAGAAAATCATTGGAGTAAAATTTTTAAATTTTTAGAAAATTTCATTTCCACTGAAAGGAGTGTATGTATGCTCAGTCTGAATGAAAGGGGGAAAAAGTTAAATTCTTCACTTTTTGTGAAGCTAGACTTTTTTTTAACCAAAATCTAACATTTGTTAGGAAAAAAAGCCAACTTTCTCTTGACAATGTTATCACAGATCTCATCATTGCAGAGTATTTACTCTGCAAAGTAAAAGTAATTAAAATAATTTATAGTTAACACAATACACTGGAACTTTTACTTTTATGATAAAAGAGCATTATCTTATTTGCAGTCTGCATTTCAGAAATTCTCACTCATTTTCTTCCCTTTTGAGTGAATTTCAGCATGGCAAAACATATCAGCTTCACAAGAGATGAAAATCCTGTTCATCCATAGACTAAACAATTTTGATCTGCAGTAGAGTAAGCTCTCTCCACAGTGCCCCATCGACACTGCAGCCCAGATATTGAGGACCATCTCCAGGGGAAACAAGGCACATCACTCTGCTCCTTTCAATCCTCCAGACTTTCTGCTCCAACTGCCAGCCAGAGTTGCCAGGGGCTGTTTTTACTGATGTGCCTGCTATATGCTGACTCCAGGCCACCAAACTCACTTCTCAGCCACCTTTAACTGCTGTTGGATTCACCTCAGCTATTTACAACAGGTCTCCACATGAAGTGAACTTGGTGGAGTTACAGTCTTTTTCCCTGTGTATCATGTCCTGCACAAAAACTAGACAGCCTGGGTTACACCTGCCTCACAGATTGCCAGTGCCTGAAGATTAGCTCATTACTGACTTCCTTTAAATCCAAGATTTTTAGAAGATACCTCCGTGAGGGTCAAAACAGCAGTTTCTCTGAAGATTGCAAACACAGGATTGCTGTTCTGGTTTACATCGTAGTTGATCTCATGCCACACAGGAGGGCTGACTGCATGTTCACATCACCACACAGCAGGATGCCACAGGCAGCTCCCCACTCTGCAACTGGCCTGACAACCAGCAGGTAGAGCTGGGCCCACCATTCAGCCAGGTAGAGCCAGAGCAGGCAGGAGAGCTCCCTCCATCTGCCCTCCGTAAAGCCACCACGTAAAACGTGAATCAAAACTAATTCACAAGAGGCCATGAAGTTTTGAATGTGCAAAGCTTTGCCACGACAGTGCTGCCCCTGCAAGTGCGCCCTGCTCAAGGAGCCCCCCACACCTTGGCTTGACTGGGCTTTTGGGATCAGGTCAAATTTGATGACTTAGTTTTCCCAGCACTCTCAGAAGTAAAACAAAAGGAGCAGTGCAGAACACTCACCACATCTGTGTTTGTGATCTTTGCCAGGAGCTCTGTTAGTCTGTCACCGAAGAGTGAGCTTTCTCCATCATCGAGCTGAAGGCCACAGATGGCTGCTCCCACACTTCCAGTTGCTATCATTGATGGTGGGTACATGGCAAAGTTAAAATCTGCAAGAACAGATCTAGCAATTAGTCTAAGCACAAGCCAGAAAAGCTACAAACATCAGAGGCGATAAACATAAAAACCACATCCAAGAATAAAAAATTGGGAAAGCAGAAGAAAGGAAAAAGTGCCACTTTTTTTTGCTCTGACTGAGCTCATTAGTCACACTACTCATCACCAGTAGTCAAAGGAGATGTAATAGAACTGCAAATTAAAATGGAAATGCAGTTTGTTCTTTTATTCTCACTGATGCATAAAGAACACCTGGACAATTTTTACAAGTTTTTCTTAGTTTAGAGAACAGAGAAGATAAGGGAGGCTTTCTGTAGGTTACGTCAGAAATTTGGGTCTTGCTCACATTAGAGCTCTATGTACAACCAGAAACTAACTGAAGTAAGGTATCACAACAGATTAAACTGAGATTTTTAATCAAGTCAGTTTTTACAGACTTAATTAACTCAAGCTCTTAAAAAACTGTCTGGGAAAAAGATCTTAACTAAGAATTCATCTTCACCATTCTATGTTTAACATCTTTGCAATTAGGAAGTCAGAACACTTACAGCCCATAGCTAAATAAATGCAGAAAAAAACAGAAAAGACCATATTTGTCATTACTACCATTTTTTAATAAACAAGTTGAAATGCATTTCCAAACTTCTTCTCAGGCATCTGTGGAGATTGAGAGAGAAAAAGGATAAAACTGAATGTTGTTGTGACCTTTATAAGGCTTGTTCATGGGTTTTTGATACTGCTGGTTTATCTATCTTTTTTTCCTCAAGAGATTTTCTTGGTATCTTCCTAATATGAAACTTATTTGTAAATCCTTTAGTTCCACTAAGGACCGCTTCATAACCACTTGTTTATGAAGTCCAATATGAAAAAAATTAAATGGTTCCAGGACTCACATAGATTTAAAAAAAAAAAAAAAACGTAAATGTTTGTGTGCATTTGTGACTGTCTAGAGTCTTCTCTTACTCTATGGAATGAGTAAAAAATGTTTATAACATTGAAAAATGTTCAAAACCATTTATATAAGAGACATAGTGTCTGAAAAATCTGCTCTCATCTACACAGAGTATATAATGAATAATTCCACTCATTTCTTTAGATTATGAAAGGGCAAAATTAAAGAAGAATACAGCACAATAGAGGCGTTTCTCCTCTCATACAAACCACACTTATTGAGGCCTAGCTCCTCACCTGGAACCAATTCCTGCAGGCCTGTCACAGCAGTGAGTATCACTTGGGTGCATGTGGGCACCCAACAGAGCTCCCCGGAGACCAGCTGTCGTCCTACCACAATGTTCCTGGCTGGTGCCACGGGACAGCAGCATGTGAGGCAGCTGAGACACAACAACTGCTGAACTATGTATGGGCATACAAGGCCAAGGATGTCCACCTCACAAGTGTAAGCCCTGTGTAACAGCAGCGGTGTGAACCTGGTTACATTTGACCAGTGTGGCCCAAATTTGAAGTGTGACTCCAGCCTTCAATATTTGAAGATACCAAACTGTGTTCTAATTATGCAGGTAAACTATGGGCACCATGGATTTGCCATAATTTACCACTCCTTGTCTCAAGTTTTGAGGAAGATGTAACAGAAAAATACTGCAAACCTTCTCAAACTCTGACAGAGTTTGGACAGCCCATATGGAAGCTAAGACGCAGTGGGCAAGAGTGAAGCTGTAGCCCCTTTCACCCACCCTCTTGTGCCAGCAACAGAGAGAAATGAAGCCGTTCTGGGGACGAGATGGACCAAGCCTTCACGAGCGCCACGAAACATGCTGCAGATCCACATGCAGAGCTGCTCRAAATGGCTAATGAGAAGGCCCTAAGCAAAACAGAGTTTGTATGCCTCCTGCCCAATGTTTAGCACTACCTGGACACAACAGGCTGAGTAAGGGGGATCTTTCCAGCCTCCTCTCTCAACCTCCTTGCCCTCAAGGGGCAGACATCAGGCCCTGCACATTATTTGAATGCTGGCTGTCTCGTGGTTTATTTTATATCTCTGTGTTATGTACTTCCAGAAACCATCTTCCTAGGAAGCTGAATAAAGAGCCACAGTACCCCTGCCAACTAGCACTGCTGTAGGTCTGCTTCCACGTGGGGTCACATGAGAACATTTCTATGCCCAATAACCTTGTTAGTTCCCTTAATGTCATTCATAATGCAAATGAGACAGCTAGCAAATGGCCAGAGGCCCGGGGTGACTAAAGCTCAGCATCCAGAAAGTCTTACATTGCCGCTAGCTCTAAACTAACTTCCCTCCATAACAAGCACCATAAACTTGGCTATCAAAGCTACACATGCCCAGCTTTTGTTGTACAACAGGCAGTGATTTGTATCACTGGCTTCTATTTTTAGCATATTAATTAACTACTGCAACTGGTGAGGCAAGTGTCTCCAACTGGAGAGTGTGGCACCATTGTCTGAAGTCATCACCTCATCGCGCGCTATTGAAAATCATGGCAGCGACTCTCCTGCTGATATGAATTTAACCTGACATGCCCACAAAGGGGTGGGGGGTGGCACACCAATTTTGTGCACATGGTTCTCCACATCACCCTGGACCCTATTAGTGGGGAAAGAGCTCATTCAAAGAAAAGAAGCCACATTGTGCTGGGCCACCTAGAGGGTTGAATAGAAAAGGCTAAGGAAAAGAGCAGGCAGTGGAATAAAGGCTGTAATTAACATATTTCCATATTCAAGCAAAGCAATAACTACATGAAATATTTGTCAAGGTGCAATGACAGCATAAATACTAAGCATTAGATCTGACGGGATGCAGAGCCCCCATCCCTCCAGGTCTCTTACATTCCATTGAGAAATTCAACACAAGTTTTTATGCAACATTATTTTTGATTACAAACCTCTATTTCTGTTCCCCTCATGACATCAAGTCAAATCCTACCATCCTCACTCAGTTTTCACCCATGCAAAACTGCCCCTAGAGCTAAGTCAAAAGCATGCTCTGAGCACTAAGTAAAAATCAAAATAAAGGAGAAAGAGGGCATAAACATCTGATTTTGAAACATATGCTTTTACTTTAAATTCTTGTTAGAGATGAGGAACATTGGCTTACAGAGGGCATCTCATAAGAAAGGCAAGGCTATTTGCTCAGTCTTTCTTTCAGATGTATATGTGACTTTAGTTAACTGGGACCAATGCCTGCACTGGACCAACTCTAAACTTTTACTGTGATTTATGCAAATTGAAGGCAAAGTACAAACGACTCTCAGGAAAAGAGAAGGGAGCAGCCTGACAATGTGTGCTCTAAGAACACCTGAACACACGAACACACTAAAGACAGGAATGATCGTCAGAAAACAGGACTTGTTTTACCTCCTATTCCTAGACATCGCTACCAAGGAAATCCAGGGTGGCTGGGACAATCCATGTCCTTTTTGCAGAAAACGCATGCTGCACCAGAGCTCAAACTGGCAGCTGGGGCACGTGTGTGCATATGCCAAGGATACTGCTCCAAATGTGCAGCCAGCACAGCTGCATGTCAGGTCCCAGGACCCTGTGTGCTGCTGCAGAGCTGTTGTGCTTGCTTGCTCCTGCAGGCAGATCCAGTRGACCACACTACCTCAGAGCCAGGAAAAGGAAAGCCTGACAGGCTGTCTGAGGCAGGAGGGAATCAGAGGCAACAACCCAGAGAGGTCCTGTAAGGGGAAGCCCTAACTAGCAGCCAATAAAGGAAAACAGCCGGAAGGAAAAGAGAGCACTGACAAATACCCGGACTGAACGTGCTCAGTGTGCCAAAGCCAGGTGGGAACCTGTGCCTTCTTACAATGACCCTTGTTACTGTTCTGGTTTGGGGGATTTTTAACAGCTAGTTTTAATCTTCAGAATTTGACAGAGGTTTGTTTTCACAGTTTCAGTTGCAGAACTGGGAGCTGCTGCCTTGAGGAATGCAAAATTTCCCATGAAAAAAAGAAAGGACTGTAACCTCCACCGGGAGAACAGAATCGTGATAGTAATCACTTCTGTTTATAAAATAGTATTTAAATGCCCACAAAAAGATAATGATCCAAATTCAGCCAACCTTAAATTTCAACCAGACAGTGAGTTTACTATGAGGATCTACATTTTAACAAATAAGTTTGAAAGAAAGATTTAAAGGAAAAAACTTAAGTAGTAAATTTATTTCTTGCCTGTTTGATCCAAAGGTAATTCCAGTGTCAGTGTGCTGCTTTTTTCTCAAATGCAGTTGGCTTTAACTGAGTTGGCCACTTTGTCTCTTGCTTTTATATTTCTACAAGACACAGCAATTTTTCCCTATGTTAACTATGCTGCTTTTAAAGTCAAAACCAACTGACTCCAAAAAAAAGAGTATACCAGTGCAAATTACGACCAAGAAAAAGCTATCAAGCAAAATAGGATGCAGACATAAGTGCTTCTATTCTTTGAGCAGGCAGGAGGTAGACACCTAAGTCTGTTCTTAGGCTTGAGTAAGGCAAAAAGAATTTGGCCTTTTTATGAATGTTTCTAGAACATCTTAATTGCTAGTGTTACAGCACAACCTTCCAGCAGAGGTAAAGACATAAAAATACGTTGAACAGTCTACGTAAGAAGACATGCTTATTAACCGATCATAAATGCTATTTCTGAACAATTACTATTGGTACAGATTATTAATTTTATTTGTTTTACACCTTTAGTAAGGCCTAATGAAGGATTAGGATTTAGTTACTGCTTGAAACACCRAAGTGTCAGATCTGAAGCTGCTAGGAAGGTGGACAGTTTATCCAACAGCACAGGAATCACGTATCAGCAAAGGTTCTCCTTAACTTCCTTCTTCCACTTCATCTTCTTGAGTTTGGTGAGTCCTACAGCTTTAGAATCATAGAATCAGTAAGGTTGGAAGGGACGTCTGGAGATCATCTAGTCCAACCTCCCCGCTCAGCAGGATCACCTAGAGCATGTTAGACAGGGTTGCATCCAGGTGGGCCTTGAAGATCTCCAGAGAAGAAGACTCCACAACCTCTCTGGGCAACCTGTGCCAGTGCTCCGTCACTCTCACAGTGAAGAAATTCCCCCTCACGTTCAGGCGGAACTTCCTGTGCTTCAATTTCTGCACATTGCCTCTTGTTCTGTCACATGGGACAACTGAAAAGAGTTTGTCCCTGTCCCCTTGACACCCTCCCTGCAAGTACTTATACACATTGACAAGATCCCCCCTCAGTCTTCTCTTCTCCAGGCTAAACAGGCCCAGCTTTTGCAGCCTTTCCTCATAGGGCAGGTGCTCCAGCCCTCTGATCATCTTTGTAGCCCTACGCCGGTCTCTCTCCAGCAGACCCATGTCTCTCTTGTCCTGGGGAGCCCAGAACTGGACACAGTACTTGAGATGAGGCCTCAGCAGGGCTGAGTAGAGGGGCAGGATCACCTCCCTCGACCTGCTGGCAACACTCTTCCCAGTGCACCCCTAGGTGCATTTAGGAGCAAGTCTGCTCATATGAAATGCTTCACAGGCCCTGCCTATCTGCTGACTGTGTGCTGACAGCTCCTGTTACATCTTCACATCAATTGCTGTTAGTCCTACACAGAAACCACAGGAAAGTAAGGAGAGCAGGTGGGACAATGTGGTATCCAGTGTGTCGTATGTAGTTACTCAATTAAGTTATCACACTGTAAGAGCCTAATCCTAAGGAAGTTGAGGGTGAAATGTTAACTGCAGGAGGACAGGACCCTCATTTGTTCTGCTGGAGAGCTGAATATACTAATACAAGCAGCCTTTCCCAGGAAAAAGAATGAGCCTTCTTTCATCTGCCAATACAATGGTGCGGGTTATTCCTTTTTCTGACAAATGTCATGGAAGAAATATTCACGCAACCACTGCCACTTCCCAGCATTTATTTTCTTTCTGAGAGATTAATCCACAAAGCAAAGCATCTGTGGGCTTCCCTCTTTCCCTCTGCAAAGAGCCAGTCCCAGCTGAAATACAGAATATGCTTTTATCCTTTGCAGGGACAGAGCCCAATGGCTCTGACACAGGCCAGAAGGGGAAGGATTCATACAGAAGTGCCCGGCAGGTGTCCTGCAGGCTAAGTGTGCCTCTTGGCATAATGAAGCATTCTGTGTGGTTACCCTCCAGATCACTAGGGTTACAGGCCTCACCTCACAGCCTTTGCTCAGAAAACACCCCCACTGACTTCCAGAGGACTTCTGCCTGTGTAAGGATTTCAGGATTTGGTCCAGGAATAATATAAGAATAGCCTTCTCTGCTTGCAAATATAGATGGTGAATGTCCCAGTAACAGTGGGCAGAAATTTGGTACACGTTACAAACTGACTTAAAGCTGGAATCTTCCTCCTCTTTCTTAAGCTCTTTGCAAACACAAATTTTGAAAGCCTCTGCTCTGTGAGATGTTCCATTTTGTCTACCATGGTAACATCTCGTCTGCCATGTGATCCAGCTGAAACACAGAAGAGACCACGCAAAGGGCTGAGACTTGGGATCTATACAGTTACCTTCTATCTCTGCAAGTAGGCAAAACCTTGTGCGTCCAGGTTTTGCACACCACTTAAATCTAACACAGAAAAATCTCCTCACTGTGACTAGTCTCTCCATTAGAACTGTCCAAAGATGCAGAGCTCTTATTGAAAACCTCTCCTGCACAGCCTCTTCTGCCTAAAAAGCTGTTCATCTGTAGGTACTGAGATAAAAAAGGGCATCCTGTGCCAAAACAGAGGCACATACAGCCTCCAAGAATACAGGTCCTAAGAGCACATGGCACGAGGGAGAAGCCAGGTATTTGTGACTCAGAACAATATGGAAGAATGATATGTGAATGACAAGCCAAAGTCTGGGAAATAACAAACTGTCCTCGTCTCATCTGCAGTGTGGCACATTCTGCACACTGCTTGGTTTCCTGTTACTCCTTCAGGTTCAATTCCATGGTTTGGAGTATGGGAAGTGCAAGCAAAACAGGCAACCTCAGTGAAAATAGTCTCAAACTGTGGAGCGCTGTGGGAAGGGACAGAGGCAGGTCCAAGGCAGGAGGAATGAAGGATGAAAAGCAGTGGAATAGCTGGAGACAAGCTCAGAGAGGCCAAGTGACATGATTTAAGAGAGCACAGAATCATAGAATCAGTAAGGTCGGAAGGGACCTCTGGAGATCATCTAGTCCAACCTCCCCACTCAACCAGGGTCACTTAGAGCATGTTAGACAGGGTTGCATCCAGGYGGGCCTTGAAGATCTCCAGAGAAGAAGACTCCACAACCTCTCTGGGCAACCTGTGCCAGTGCTCCGTCACTCTCACAGTGAAGAAATTCCCCCTCACGTTCAGGCGGAACTTCCTGTGCTTCAATTTCTGCACATTGCCTCTTGTTCTGTCACATGGGACAACTGAAAAGAGTTTGTCCCTGTCCCCTTGACACCCTCCCTGCAAGTACTTATACACATTGACAAGATCCCCCTTCAGTCTTCTCTTCTCCAGGCTAAACAGGCCCAGCTTTTGCAGCCTTTCCTCATAGGGCAGGTGCTCCAGCCCTCTGATCATCTTTGTAGCCCTACGCCGGTCTCTCTCCAGCAGACCCATGTCTCTCTTGTCCTGGGGAGCCCAGAACTGGATACAGTACTCCAGATGAGGCCTCAGCAGGGCTGAGTAGAGGGGCAGGATCACCTCCCTCGACCTGCTGGCAACACTCTTCCCAATGCACCCCACGAGACCATTGGCCTTCTTGGCCACAAGGGCACATTGCTGGCTCATGGTCAACTTGTCATCCACCAGCACTCCCAGGTCCTTCTCTGCAGAGCTGCTTTCCAGCAGTGCAGCCCCCAGCTTGTACCGGTGCTTAGGGTTATTCCTCCCTAGGTGCAGGACTCTGCCCTTGCCCTTGTTGAACCCCAGGAGGTTCCTCTCCACCCAGCTCTCCAGCCTGTCCAGGTCTCTCTGAATGGCAGCACAGCCCTCTGGTGTATCAGCCACTCCTCCCAGATTGGTATCATTGGCAAACTTGCTGAGGAGGCACTCTGTCCCTTCATCCAGGTCATTGATGAATAAGTTGAACAAGTTGGGACCCAGTAATGAACCCTGGGGGTCGCCACTAGCCACAGGCCTCCAACCAGACTCTGTGCCACTGAGTGTGGCACAGACAACCCTCTGAGCTCTGCCTTTCAGCCATTTCTCAATCCACCTCACTGTCTACTCATCTAACCCACACTTCCTGGGCATAAGCAGGACCATCTGAGTTGGCCTCACAGAAAATCAGGGGCTCCTCTCAAGCTGAAAAACAGGTAAGCATTGGTATTATTGAATCGTATGAGTAGGACAGGGAGTCTAGGCATAGTGTTTAATGCCTTTAAAATTCAGAAGACTTAAAGAAGAAGATTTCAGTATACATAGGTAGCAATCAGTGGGATGAGAAAACAATGATGTGGCAATAGAGCAGGAC
This sequence comes from Rhea americana, assembly GCF_003343005.1. NCBI lineage: Eukaryota > Metazoa > Chordata > Aves > Rheiformes > Rheidae > Rhea > Rhea americana. The sequence continues at coordinate 579,532 of NW_028185506.1, read as the reverse complement.
AGATCTGTGACTCTCGGTCTATATGCCCTTATCGCAGTCTTCTGTTCACACAGCCATTGCTTTGGAAGCATTAAAGCAGAGAGAGGCTGAAGATGGAGCTCTGTTTCCAGACCTTTCTGGTTGAGACTGAGGCTTTGGAAAGTGTGACAAGTGCAGAGCAGAGGAAGCACAGAAAATTTTTTTATCCACAGAGTGAGCTTCTGGCTCACTTGGTAGTAAGTTGTTCAGATGGGACCAGCAGCAAAGAAGGATACGTTCCAATTTCATTTATATTCATGTGAATTAATAATTACACAAAGTGGGGAGAGCATCCAGATTTATATCCATGCAGCTTGTTTTAGAAATTGGGCTCTAAATGAAGACAGAACAAGAAGGGAGAGCCAAAACAGTAAAACATGACTGAGCAGACTCAAAAGAAATAAGTATCATCTCCTTTTGTTCAACATTCCAATGGAAAGGAGAGTATTAAAATGACCCTGAGTATCACACAGAATCCAACAACCCACCAATACCCCTTCCCAGAACTGATAATGCTCTCCATCTGCTGACAAAAAGTATTGTAGGAAGATCACAACCAGTTCTGTGAAAGCAGGGAACATGTGGGAATTTCTTGTATAAAGCTTTTACAGAGAAATTAAAACAGAGTGGTTAGAGCAGCTGGACTTAAGCTAGAGGAAGAATGCTCAAGATACTAAAGAAGAAAAAGTACTTGGGAGCAGAGAAAACTGCACTGAGATGAATCAGGAAGTCAAGAGACACTGCTGTGCTCAGAACTAAGGTCATAAGTCAGTCAGGAAAGGTCAAGTCTGGTAATAGGAAAGAATCAAAACCAGGCTAAAAACATGCATGGAGAGAGAAAGGGAAGAGGCAGCAATATGTCAAGGGAAGTCATCTTGCTGAGAAAAGGCAAATGGGGAAATGAAACAGCAGGCTCAGTCTGAGCTGAGTGAGAGCAGAAGCTTTGAGGGAGAAAGGGAAAGAAGAAATGCAGCACCTGATGACAGCTCTGCACCAAATCAGAAAAGGAAACAACAACTGGAGCTGGAAGGAAGTCTGATGAGAAGGGGCTTTTCTTCACAGAGTTAGGTAAGAATGAATTTGAGAAGACTGACAATGAAAGGGAAATACTGTATTAATAACATGACATGTTTATAACACAAATAACATTGTATATGGGGGTAGTAGATTGCTGGTAAACTGGGAATGAGGTAAAAAAAAAGGGAATGGGGGCTTGGGTAAGACCACTGCTTTCAAAGCTGCAGTGGGCTGCTGACCCTGCTTGAAAGGAAGTATCATCACAGCAGTTTGTTGAAAATGGCAGGGGAAGAAAAGAAAATCCACAATTGGAACTATGATGTCCTGTCTTTCAGGAAGGTCCATACGCAATCAATGAAGTCTTTCCATATCACCTGCAAGACAGGAAACTCTGACTTGCTGCCTCATCAAACTGTATGTAAAGGACTCCGGTTCATGCGGCTGAAATACGTAACAAGGAAAGGGGATCGTTCAGGGGGAACACATTGCATGATTTCATTGAGGGTTGAAAAGAGGAGTATCAGTAAATGGACTAGTAAAGTATAGAGCTTTAACTATCAAGGAATTAATGGAGAAAGACTGGACGGAAGCTGTGAACTTCAGACACTTCTATGGTCCACCGTCCTACAATGGTTTGGTTATATAGAAAGCTTCAAGGGCGAGAGACTGGAGACTAGAGTCTGAAAAGTTAAATCCATAATGAAATTTGTATCACTTTGGAAAGTGTCCTCTGAAATACAACAAAATAAACAAAATAGGTTTTAGGACGTGAAAGCAACAAAAGAGAGGGAGTATCGGGCTGGTTTGGAAGAACACATTCAGATACATTGAAAGACTTTTGGTGGATGGTGTGAAGATCCAGAGGAATGCATATGGGAAAGGCTGCCTTTTCCGTAAGAAAAAGCATAGTGTGAACAAATCCTGAGTAGAGGGAGAAAGCAAAGCCATTACATAGCTGATGTAGCAAATCAAACCTAAAGAAAAATACTGATTAGGCCAGAAACATCTGAAAAATTACCAAGAATGATCTGTAGACTTTAAGCAATATTTCTATCACATTCTATGGCATTGTGTCTGAAAAGAATCACACAACAGTGGAAAAAAAARGGAAAGCTTTAGCATCTTGGTAACCAAAAAGCTTATCACTACCCTACATAGTCCATACAAGCATTTGCTACAACATATAACTGAGGCAGTGAAAAACAGTCTACTTTGTAAATACTACATGGAATAGCTATAGCAGTAAATATTCATACTGTGGTAACACCCAAAACTTACGCCTCATTTTCCTTTGTCCACACAAACACAGAGGTAGAACATATTCCCTGTTACAAAGGACTAAGTACATCAAACGGCAGTGAACTCAAACGTTAAGCCAATAGTACTTCACAATAACCCTGTAAAATATTTCATGCTGTTTATCTACTCCAGGTCTAGCTAGTCTAACATTTAGTCCTTTGAATGAAAATTAGGATACACATATTTTCAGAAAGCCACTGCAAAAAAAACAATAGCATTGCACAAGTAGGTATAAATTAAAAGCCTCACTTACAAGCAATTATTCTCATTTAATTCTTCAGAGACTGTACTCAGTCAAACACAGGCCAAATAAAGACCGCAATGGTTCCTTATCAAATAGACTAGTTTTAGACTAGTTTAGACTAGTTTTTGCTTACTTGGAGTGAAGTTAAGAATCCAAATGTTAAAAAAAAACTTAAAAATGTCATTCCCTCTACTTCATTAATATAGTGGTATCACACACATGGTCAAATGTAATGTTATGTTTTACTCTGTCAGTGTCTGTTGAACAAAAAATTTGGGCTAATATACTGTAATGTTTGGTTGTACCATATCTGTCCTTATAAATGATCTGCAATCCTTTAAAAAAATAAATGAATGGGCAAAATACAAAATGGTCTAATCCAGTCTTATTGACTTTACTACAAAAGCAGAATCTATGTTAATGCGACTTCAAGGGCATTATGACTCCTAATTACAACAATTAACAGTTTCAGGACCTGATCCAGAACACTCCACGCAAGGGGTCCCACTGGTGTGAACAGGCTCTTCCTACAGCAGATAAGGCTGTAAGAGATGAAGAGCCTTTGAATGACCAGTGACTAATTTGCCTTTTTAATCACAATGTAAGCAGCAGGCATCCCTGAAGCACTTTGGCATACCTGTGGCACAAAGGGCGATAAATGTTTGTGCATGCTTCCGGATCAAAAGTAACTTGTCTTTAGGTAGAGGCAACTTCCTCAGAATGTGTTCAATGAAATCGTGTGGGGTGACAGCAGCAAGATTCCACTTCAACTTTCCCAATACCACGAGCTCCCATTCCTGGGCAGGGGAGAAGAAAAGAAAAACCATAATTACTCATTGTAACTATATCATTGCTAGAATGGTTTTGCTCACTTTTTTTCAGTATGCCTCTACTCCTTTGAAGTTGTTGACTTTATTCTTTTTATTTATTTAAAAAAAAAAAAAAAAAAAAAAAAAACCACTGGAAATGTCAAGCTCTACCGAAAATAATGAGACCTGGCAGCTCCTGCCAAGATTTTACTTTTTTTTGTATCCAGTGCTGAATGCCCACCCAGAAAGTTTAGCCTGCAATTAGATATTGCCAAGGTCACTGTGGTCCTTTCCTAGTAACTTCTTTTAAATGGCTATGGTCCTTACTTTATAGCCATTTAAAGCCCTGGGGATAACTATGCACAAAAATAACCTAGATATACATTCTTTCTTCAAAACTGGAGAAGTTAGTTTGATGACATTCTCCTGAAAGCTGTTTTCAAAAGCGTCTGCAGATAAATCCGATGGCGCTTAATCTACTCCAAGACAGGCTTTGCAGAAAGGAAATGTATACAACACTGCCAAGAAGTAGCCTGTGTAAATTATCTGTCAGTAAATCACGTAGAATCCAATCCCACACTCTTTGCACAATCAAAGCTCCTGGTAAAATCAAAAGAAAACTTGAGTGCATATTTAATGACTGGCCATTCCCTGGAATGTGATTACATGTAAAAACGGTACCTAATCAACAGATCTGACCAAGGAATTCAGACAAGCTTAGAGCTGCATGCTTTAGAATTTAGAACAAGTTTTGAATACCTTATAGCCCCCTGGAGAACCACCAAAGCTCTGGCCTTGGACTCATTTCTGTCTCATGCATCAACTATTAGCTATTAACTAAATTCCATGTCCTGATTCCTGCGTCCTGATGATGCATTAGGCTGATGGAGCCCAGTTGACAGGGAGTCCCAGCTTGTAGAGCTGGCAAGTTGGAAAAACGTCCTTAAATTTTGCAGCCGAGAAGACGTCAATGAGCGTTGCTGAGAAACCATAAACATGAACCCCACAATGCCATTTCTACAGTCGTTTCTCTGAATAGATGCCCACTTTAACAGCAAGTTCCTTTCCTACAGACATTCCTGCTGGATTATGACAGACAGAGCCCTCCATATCTTGAGAATCTCACATTCACTTATGTAACAGGCCCCAGAAAACAGATGTTTCTTAAAAAAAGTAAAATGTTTTAACATAATGACAGTTACATTTTCTAAAAACTAATCTTCACAACATTACTAATGTGATAGGCTACAATACAGAAAAACGCTTAATCCAGAAGGCTGGATACAGGGATRCATTCAAACACATTTCATTCCACTTGACATAAAAACATAGACACATCTTTCTGAGTCTTCTTGCACAGTAGCCACTATGTTTCCTGTAACAGTTGATCCCATCAATGGGACACCTAATGTCTGTGACAGCCATGACAGAGTTTGTAATGCAAAGCTCTTTATTCTGCAGTGGCCCAAGCTCCCAGCCCCTCCCTGTGGGGAATTCCCACTGGCTTTGCCGAGTGATTCATAGGAGAAATTCTCATGGGATTTGGCTTGCTACGCATATTCACTAGGATCTGTGAGAACAGACTGAATGTACAACTCATCAAAAGGCTTAATAATTGCCTGGTGCACTACACACTGAAGTGCTTTGCAAATATCAATTATTGCATCAAGTGATTTCAATTATTTTTATTTCTGCTTTTGCTATGTCAGATCTGATCTCAAACCCATCAGTGAAGCARGGTGTTTCATTTGCAGCAATGCTCAACTGCGCTGGATTTCCATCGTGCCACCTGCTTGGCTGATAACCTACTGGGAACCAGACTCACAAAAACCACCAGAACAAGGCCACAACTTCCCAGCGGTTAAAGAAGCGCTCAGATCAGCTGCTTATTGGCTGCACTGTGCATGGGCCCTGGCCCTGCTCCGACTGCATGCTCTGGGAAAGAGTTCCGGGCCCCCCTAGCCCGGCGGCAGACTGCTCAGGACCCAGCTTCTCCCGGTTTGCTGGCAGGAGTGCGGCTGCCGGGCGGGAGCGGCGCTGGCAGCGCTTCAAGGGGTGAAGTCATGCCCGGACGCGCGTGGCTACCGCCAGGTGGCGCCGCCGCGCCGCGCAGCCCTGCCGGGGCGCCGCCGGCCCCGCACCCACATCGCTGCCGCTGAAACCCATGCATCTATGTCTGTCCGTCCGTCTATCCATCTATCCATCTATCTATCTATGTTATATATATACACGCACCTATATATATATGCACACACACATATACATATGCACCCATCTGCACACGCACACACGCGCGGGTGCGCGCGCACACACACACACACACTTATGCCTTTCCGTCTTTCCGCCTCCTGCAGAAAAATCTGCACGTTGAGGAATAAAAAAATACAAAAGCCAGCTCGACAGATCATCTCCAGGTGCACTACCCTAACTACTGTTCATATGAGAAGGAGCTGCATATTGTGCAGGAGGCAGTTTCAGGAAAGGCAGTACCAACAAGAGGAGAACCACTCCCACTCCCACCTAAGGAATCAGGCAACTGCAGCTTTGCATGGACCCCTTTCAGGCACATGGTTGTTTTTAGCACTTTTGACAATTCAGAGTATAAAAAAAACATGGAAAGCGTAATTTTAAGGGGGGGCAAAAGTGGTGGTTTGCTGTGGAAGGAGGGGAAAGAGAAGGTAAAGGTTGTCAGTGTGAGAGTTGATGGAGAGAGGGTGAGATGTGCTAAAGGTGGTAGGGGGCTGCTTACCAGCAGCTCTTGGGGTTTGATGGAATTGTCCGTATATATGCACAGTTTCTCTGCTGTGAGGGGAATTGTCTCTTTCAGCTTGGAGGCCAGGAACATGCATACTGCCCCCAGAAGTTGCAGATGGCACTTTCGAGTGGGCACCACAGCTAAGAATCTGTCCAAGTAATTCATGGCCAGAGGGAAAACTTCTTCTTCACACTTCTGCTCTTCGCAGACCTGCAAGTGAGGAGCATAGGGAGGGGGGCATGGTGGTAGGGGGAGGGCAGAGAGCAAGAGACAAGAGAGAAAAAATAAATGAATGATCCCATAAAAATAATGGGATCCGTGCTATGGCTCCTGCTATTTTTGTTTCCCAAGGAGCTAAATTTAGGGGGAGGGGGAGATCTCTGGAGAGACTGGGAAGGCTGTCAATCGGCTTTCACATTCCTTTAGTTCATTCAGTAAGAAATGAATTCAAGACAGTGTGTGGGAGAGCCGAAAAGCCCCATCCAGCAGTAAGCGAGCAGCCTCTTTTTCTTTTTCTTTTTTTTCTTTGCTATCCATTTTTTTGATTTCGTCATATTTTCAAAAAAAAAAAAAAGACAATAAAAATACCAGAATTGCCCCGGGGGTCCCGGTTTTAGTCCCGGCGGCATCCCAAGGCGGTCCCCCATCGTTTCTGACAATTGCAAAAATTTCCGCGGGGGGGGTGTCCCCCAGCCCTATGCCTGCGATCCGCCGAGGGGGGAGGAGGCAGACGGGAGACACAGCGGGCGCGAGGTGGGGTGGGGAGAGCTCGAAGAGCCTGAATCGCTTTAGTGAGAAAAAAATATTTTAAAAATTTACCAAAAATCAACGCCAGAAAGAAAAAGCACAAATAGCACATGAAAACCAAGCGGAGGGTCTGATCTTCTCAGCTTCAAGAAGGTGGTCTGGTAAAAGTCCCCCCCAAAGGAAATCGGAGGGGGCAAATAATGATGGTGCAGCCAGGGCAAGGCAGGCAAGTCTGCAGGGAAATTGGCCCGCAGCCGCCCTGGGTAAGTTTTGGGGTGACAGGAGGGTGTCACCGCCCCCTCGAGCTGCCCGGCAGCCGCTGGTCAGGCTGGAGGACGCGGGGCGTAGGGCTGGGGGGCATTTCCAAATGTCTTCTTGGGAAGGGGGGGGGGGAGAGTCGGGCTCAGCGCCTCCGAGCAGAGTTGCATGCAGCACAACATGGCGAAAAAAAGGCACGTCCTAACCACTGTATACGTGGGCACTGGAATACTTGTGGGGCAAAATGCAGGGGACACCGATCACCCCCTTTCTTTCGCCCTGCCCCGGGGGCAGCTTCCTTCCCACGAAAAGCTTCAATCTCGGGCGCTGCAGCCGCCGGGAACAAGAGGCGGCATTTCTTTGCTTTTTAATTGCAAATGCCTCTTCCAGCTTCCCCCCCCCCCGGCCCGCTTCGTCTCTGCCTGCACCCCCTGCATGGCTTTGCAGGAGAAGCACCCCCCACAAGAGCCATTCCCAGCACGAGCTGAGCGTTATGCGCCCCTTCCCCCACGGCGCCCACGCGGGCGCCGGCAAACCCTGCAGGGGCAGGAAAAGGAGAAAGAAAGGAAAAAAAAAATTAAGAAAACCCACCCACCCCATCGCAATCAGAGAGGCGAAAAGGAAGAGAAGGGACAGCAGGGAGCAACTGTGCTGCACGGGGCGCGCAGGCCGTGGGGCGCCGGGGAACCCCGCCGCGGCGCGGGGGGAAACGAGGGGAAAAGGGGGGCCCCCAGCGACAAACCTCCAGCATCCAAGTGGCCACCATCCTCCTCATGAAGGGCTGGATGTCCTTCTGCACGCATTTGAAGTAGGAGCATTGGGGTAGATACCTCTCCTCTATGGTTAGTAAGTTGTGCAAAACGCGGTCGTCGTACAGCAAGTTGGGGTCGGGCAGCGCTCTCCTCATGGGATCCACCTCGCAGCACAGCAGCTCCATGTTACCAAAGAGATCTCCCTCTTTCTCTGATGGAAAAGTTTTTTTTTTTGGAGGGTGGGGGGAAGGGGTGGGGAAAGGAGAGGGGTAAAGGAGGAGGGGTGGGTGGGTAGGTGGGAGGAGGACGGCAGGGCTTTCCAGCTCTCTCCTGCCTCCTCTGAAACTCGTCTCTCCCTCTCTTGATTTCTAGCCTAAAGTTGAAGCAAAGTGACGCAACTCGCCAGAGCAGGCAGTTCTCTCTCTTGTTATTATGGAGAACAGCAGCTGGTCAGACGTAACATCAAACGCCTTTTTTTTTTTCTCCTCTCTATAAGCTAACAAGGAACCAGGAGGCCCTTGTATAGGGACACAACTCACACAAATGACAGCTTCCTTTTTTCTTTCTTACAGCGACCAAACTTTCCTTTTGCGGCTGCCAGCCTGAACCTATAGCCTTTCTTTCTCTGTTATTTCAAGAAAGTAAAGGCTCCCCTCATACTCATTGAGATTATGTGGGGTAGGGATGCAATGTCATGCCTCTGCAAGGTGCCAGAGGTATGTCCCATCTTCGTCCCCCTCTGACACCCGCTAAATCTGCAGCTGGGGAAAAAAAAGAGCTCACGACGAACTAAAAGCAAACTCTAAGATCCAGCACCTTCTTGGGGGTTGCGTTCCGCCGTGTTTTCAGGGCGACATCTAGCAATAATCGCAATGCTGCTTCCGCCGGTATATACGCGTATTGCTAGCAGGCGAGTTGTTTTAGCACTGCATGGTCACACTGATATAACTTTCTAGGAAACGCAGCGGGGGAGGGAGAGGAGCCTGTCCTGCACTCCGTGACTGCCATCCTGCGTGCGCTGCCCTGCTGCGCGGCCGCCTTGGGGGAGGGGGAGGCGACGGGCAGGACGCCGAGCCAGAGGTGCGCACCCATCGCGCCCCAACRGCCCGGTATGCTCCCCGCTGCCTTTTGCGCAAGGCTTGCGCGCTGGGCTACGCCCTGCAGCACACCTACGCTCCGTGCCTACCTCTCGGCCCGCGCAAAACCGCTTGGAAAGTGTGTTAACTTTGCGCGGTCTCTGCCGCAGCCCGCTAAGAGGCAGAGGCTCCCGCGGGGGAAGGAGCTGCCTGCTGTCGGGCTCGGGAGCCCACGGGGCACAGCTAGCGGGCAACCCCGCGATGCCTGCAAAGGACGCACCCCGCCAGCAGCCTCCCCCTTCCCCCCCAACACCAGCGCCGCGCAGCGGGCTTCTGCGGCCGCAATATCGCCCTAAACGCGCGGGCGCGGAGTTTGGGGCTCCGACGCCCCTCCCGCGATTTGCATAGCCAATAGCTCTGGGGCTCTCGCCGCTGCGCGCTGATGGTTACCGGGCAGATTATATTTTAAGGGCGCCTGGAGCACGACATCGGAAGTAGCCGGCAACAGAGGGGGCGAGGCGCGCCCTCCTTACCTGGCCGCGCCTCCGACCCCAAGCAACGTGGGCCCGCGGGCCACTGCCGCCACCAGACGGGCAACCGCGCCCCCTCCCTCGCCAGCCCTGAAGCCAACAGAAAGGAGCCATGGGACCGACCTCGCCATGCTTTGTATCTCCGCGAAGTACAGCCGCGAGGGCTCCGTGCAGAAAGCGGTCGGGACGGTCCCGCACTTAGCCAGGTCGTTTTAGCCCGTCGGAGCCAAAGGCTCCTTCTCCCCCCAAAAGCCACCAGGACTAGTCCCGGGTAGGGACAGCTGAGCCCTCAAGGCACTGCTAATAGCATTCTCCCGCCCCATACACTGTCGCCCCCTCCACGAAGCGAGCGGCTGCTAGCCGCCAGGGTGGCAGGCGCCGTCGGGGAGTTGCTGCGTATCGTGCGTGGCTGCGGGGCAGGAGCTTACCGGAGACGAGCCCGCGGCAGGCAACACTGAATATGGGTCGCTCTTTAAGACGGAGAGGGAAGGGAGAGAAGAGGGGCACCTCCCGCCGCCCATTTAGGGCGGCGAGCCGTGGCAGCGCGGCGTGCTCCGCGATGAAAGGCTCTTTAGCTTCCACCATTTATTTCCCCTTCCTGGCTACTCCTGTGAACAGGGAGAGTGTTGTGTGGGTGCACGTTTTCCTTCTCCAAACTTAAATTCTTGAGCGCTCCCGACAATGGCGCGATTGTGATTTACGGGGTTCCTGCGGGGGGCGGCCACCGGGTGTCCTAATTGCCCAACACGGACTTTCCAAGTGGGGTGATGTCTGGGGCAGGGCACGGCCGAGGGCAGCGGGGAGCCACCGTGTCGGGAGCAGCTGCGCAGAGGGGATCGCGATGGGGCAGACATCGTGGGACAGTGGGACACCGACGCGGTGCGGGAGGAGGGATCCCATTAAATTAAATCCCCCAAATTAATAAATAGATATAGGCCAGTTCTGCACGCGGAGGTGCCGTCGACCTGCAGCGACGCCGTGAGAAAACCCTTCCCATGCGACCGCTTTTATGCTCGGTGTCGGTTTCCCCATGCCGGCTCTGGGCGGCGGCGGCCCCGTCACCACGGGAGGCGGGGGTGGGCGGTTAGGGGGCGACGAGTGCCCTGGGCCCCGCGGCCGCGGAAGCCGCGCACCCGCTCCGCTTTTTCGCGTTGTCGCCGTGCCCCTGGGCAGTGCCGCGTGGGTTTGGAGACAGCAGATGTTTTAACAGCCTCCGAGTAGAGATTATCGAGTGCCATATGTTAAATGCCACCTTCCCTTTGGAAAAAAGAAAATCTTTTCACACTCTATTTCCTTCTTTTGATGAGCTGCTTTGGCCGTTTAAAAGCATGAATGATTGAATCAAACATTGTCAGTAGGGTTTTCTTTTTACTTTTTTTCCCCCACTTCAATTCCGCTGGCACCGGGACGCCAGTTCCTGGAGAAGTGGTGCGCGCCGCCCCGGGTGGGACGTTCCTGTGGGAGCCGCGCTGTGTGCTCCGCGGAATTGCCGCGCCGCGGAGCTCCTGTTTTCCCGGGAAAGCAGCTCCGCGGCTTCCTCGCGCTGCCGCGCCCGGCGCGGCCCAGCTGCGGGGTGCTGGCCTGCTCCCAGCCCCGCCGCGGCTGCTGGGGAGGCAATAACTCCATCCCTGGTTATGTTTTTGGAGCTCACCTTCTTCAGTTTGCCAGGATGCCGCGTGCCATTGCTCTTATTTATTAAACTGACACGCAGTTAATACTAAATATGTCAAATGCAGTGGCATTTTACTCGTGTTAGACAGCTCTGCAGAACAGTGCGATTCCTTTTTATATATATAGATGCTTAATTCATCATCACTCACATTTTATTTCTTTTTTCCTTCCGTGGGAAAATCACAGAGAACAATCCTGAAGGTGCCTTAGGGGATGGTCTGGGATCAAGATTTGCATTTAAACCTCAGACCAGTAGGCATTTTCTTAAATCCCTTTTCCTAAAAGCCTGGTGGACACTGTTCTGTTGTTTGTTTGTTTGCATGTTTAAATGAAAAAAAAGTATTCTCTGGCAGTACTTGAAAGCTGAAGACCAGAGTGTGAAACATGAGAACTGAAAGTGAAACCGATTGAAAGCCAAAAAAGAAACAACATATTTCCGTTGTCCAAGCTAAGGAAAGCCCTGAAAGTAAACAAGTACCATGAATAATATAGTGTATATTAGATTTAAAAGAAAATGAATCCACTTTCAGTCACCAGAAGCAATCTGTCTTTGTGTTTTGTTTTTGAATATCGGATTTTTACCTATTCAAAGTTAAGTTCCATGCTGTGCATTCAAGAGGGACAGGAACAGCGTGATAAAAAATATCTTTTTACTCTGTTTTCCCTAAGGTTGGAGAAGGATTTGGATACCACAGAAACTGCTGCATGTATTTCCAAGGAGTTATTTTAATTATACTGGCATTTTTTGACTTCTAATATCTGTGTAGCAGGAGCTTTATCATTGGTAGCTGCCCTAAGTAACATTATGACTAAGCAGAAGAAATATATCTTCTAATAAAACTATACTTGCCTTAGGAGGGGGATTTGATACAGACACAACAGTTGTTACAGCATTAACTAAAGAATTCTAGATGATTGCTTCATATATTTTTAATGAATTACTCCTTTCTGTTTTATGCAGTTTCTTCATTATCCTTTTTCATTCTTTAGTTTTAACTTCTTTGGAGAAGTAACTTACAACTTGTGTTTTTACAATGTCTGATGCAAAGTGTATACAACTCCACATATTAGGTGAGATTAGATAGCACTCAAAAAAGAGCTACAAAAATGACCAAGCACCTGGAAGTTGTGTCTTGTACTGGAAGACTTTGCAAGTTCATCACAGCTCTTGGACATGTCAGAGGCTGACATGGACATAATCACAGAAAAATGCTGAGAGTTTCAGGATAGTAGAGATGGCAGTGGTGCATTCTGGCAGACAACAAACTGAACTTTTCAGATGCATGTTTATTAGCCCCTCTCTATTTCATTTAGGATAGCATCTTTTGGTTAGACTATATCAATATCTAAAAAGTCCACAGCAAACTGAAGTTGCAGAGTTGAAGCAGAAGTTACTATATACGATTCTGTGACTGATATTACAGAAGAAATCAGAGACATAGTCCCTATGACATTTTCTGGCCTTAAAACCAATGGATCTATGACTCTATACAGAACCTATAATTTCCAGTAACATGAGCACATACGGAATTAGGGCTAGATTTTGCATTTTTTCCTTGAGAGAAGGCAGATGAAATTGGTGAAAAATTTCTGCTGAGTGAGCTACAGCTCTGAAAATGTGGTTGTTCTCACTGCACAGGGGACACGGAAATTTCTGTCTTTCCTAACTCTCCTGGTGCCACAGCCTTTTCTTGCTGGGGTACCATTTACTTCCCAGCAAGTGCTGCTGACTTGATCTTCTCCTTGGTGAGCTCGGTGATAAGGCTGCCGTTCGTTTACAGGGAGCAGGTGCCTCCCACACCCAAGGAAATCAGCTGAAACAGAGAGCACTTGACATTTGCACAGGATCAGACCCTTGGTATGCAGCACCTTACATAAACTTTGCCATTCTTTTTTGAGAAGTGGCGTGAGGTAAAGTTGGCTCTTAGAGCAGCTGTTTGAAAGGTCGAGAACAAGTTCTGACAAATTATAGATACAATTAATATCTCAGTATTAATATGACAGGATCTCATAGTGACATAATACTTTTTTCCCCGCTTTTTGTTCTGCTTATGAATCAGCATGCATTTTTTCTGCTTGAAATTTACTTTGCTGTTGTGAACCTCTTGCATCTCCTTGTGTGATTTCCTTGCCCTCTGGGGTGTTTATAAGAGACGTTATTTCCAAAATGGCTTCAACATTAAATGTGCCCTTTTCTTTTTGGTTCCAGAGTGATTAAAAAAAAATACATCTATTTGCAAACGTTAAGCTGATCTCTAATTTTTGAAGCATGCTGGTGTTATAAACCTTCTTTCAAAAGTGATGATCTGACTTTCTCTAGGGTCTCTCAGTTCTTATCTGACATATGTATTTTTGCTCTTATCAAAATAAATGTGGTGCTTTAGTTTAGTTTTATTTTATATCTGTCTACACTGAAATTTTGCATTTAATATATGTGTGGAATATGCCCAGGTATATAAAAACAGGGAAGGTGAGAGAAAATAAGACCTTCAGAACACTTCTTTTACAGGGAGCTGGGAAGAGATACTGCATGCCGTGTATGTCTTCATTGCTGGAAGCCGTTAAGTAATCATGATATTTATCCCCAGAAGCAGCTGTATTTTAAAGAGAAATGTAATGGTTCTGTTAATCTGCACTAAGAGAATTATCCTTACACAGATTACCTTGTTGAATAGTCTGAAATGTGAAAGTAAGTGGATTTTTAAAGGGAAGAAAAGTGAGGTTTATCCTCAGCACTCTGCTTATTTCCTCTGTAAAAGCATCAAATATATAAGAAAATACTAATTTCACAAATATCCTGGTTCAAATAATCATTGATACAATATTGTGGATCTCCCCTTTGCATTCCTGGGACTATGGAATACTCCCCAAATCTGTTGATTTAGGTCTTCCTAATATGGTTGAACACCAAACAGAATGAAGAAAGTTTAATTGACTGACAAGCAAAAAATAAAATAAAAAAGCAGCCAAAATAAAACACCTGAAATAAATATCCCTCACTGAATTGACAGCTTAGCTTGTCGATTTCATCTTGCAAAAACTGCAGAATTGTAAGATTTTTCCCCAGAAAAGTATTTTAGGTATTTTACTCCCTGATCTATGGAATTACACCCATGCCTAGGAAAATTAATTATTTTTAAAAATATTAACAGCCTAAAATAATAACATTGCATGTAATATCAATGACCCTCTGAAGGTAATACTGTCACTTGCTTCCTTTTTCTCTCCTCTTTTGGGAAAGTGATATTTTATTCTTGTAGTTTTCTCAGTAACAGTGAACCATACCCACACGGCCTGCCATCCACCTGCTTCAAATCAAAGTCCCGAGCACTTTCATGCAGGTAGTTTTTGGCTGACCGATGCGTCTTGATAGACATGGTGAAAGTCATGTCTGTCTTGCCTGAGTTATGGCCAATACCTAAAGAGGTTCCTGTTCAGTCCGTTGGGCAAAACTCTCATGGGTGTGGGTCCCTTGTCTAGGGTCTGAGACAGGAAAGCATCTGAATTGATGACTGCTCTCCTGCTGAAGTGAAAAGACTCTGAAGTGAAGAGGTTAAGTCTTTGCAAAATCCATGGCTGGTGGCTCCTTGAGAGTGCCCAGAGCTCCTACATCACCCCACAGGGGCCAAAAACCTAGCAGCAGCAAGGCCATAGTGCATGGCAGCCTAAATGCAACCTCTCAAGAGCCCTCTGAGCCTCAAGGACATCAGAACAATTCTCTTTCTCTCATCTTTGCAGCTCTCCCGCCTCGCCTCTACAGTAGTTTCTTTTCTTCCTGTCTAGGAAACCTTTTCTTCTTGATTATTGTTTTCTCTAATTCCAAAGTTGCTGTTCAGAGATGTGTATGACTTTGTATACATGCTGTGATGCCCACTTAAGAGTGGTGCTGCCCTTCACCGGTGCTTAAGCTGTCTACTTGAACATAAATATGCACAGATCTGAAAGAAACATCAGACCCATATAAAGATTCTGGTTGGAAAAGGCCTCTGGAAGTTGTCTAGTTCAATCCACTGCAGGCACAACTTCAAAACTGGGTCAGGTTGTCTAGCTGATCTTTGAAAATCTCTGAGGACGGGGATCCCCCAGCCTTCCTGGGCACTCATTTCAGCTCTAGACCGCTCTCATGGAGGAAGGATCTTCTCCTTGTGTCCAGTCAGAACTTGCATGGTTGCAACTTCTATCCATTGCCTTAAAGGTTCCTGAATGTTTGAAGAACAGCAAGAAGCAGTGATAGGTGCATACCGTCCACTGACGTAACTCCATATGCATAGCGCAGGATGCAGTGCAGAAGGTCTGTAGGTGTGGATTTTATCAGCAAATGGAATTAAATGGGCACTTTAGCTAAGATGCCCATCGTCACTGGTTCTGCTGTGTTTCATTGAAGCCTCCAGAGCTCCTCTATTGTCTCCTGTCTTGGCTCCACTCTTAATTGTGAGCTCTGTTCTTTCCTCGTCCCTGGTACTTGCAAACCTGCACCCCTAGACCAAAGCTGCTGTGTCCTTGTCTCATATCCCCATGTGCTGAAACTCCCACCTGGGCTTTCACCTCTTCCTGATGTGGCAAGGGCCACTCTTAACAGGGGGTTCCTGGGGTAATGTTGCTATCTTCTTGCTCTATTCTTACATTCTTCCCTAGATACTATCTACTGTCAGAGTGAGGGCACTGGGCTAGTGCCTTCTTGTCTGATTCTGAGTGGCTGTTTTGATGTCCAGACATGAACGTTTTCTTTCTTGGGTTTGTTATTTACAGGCTCATTGGTAGCAATCATGTTCTTCAGAACGGCTGCTTCACAATGAACGAAGGCATAATTTCTGTTTTTAAGATGGGAAACTGAGGCACTGAACAACCTGCAGGAGCTTCACAGCACAGCCTGCAATAATGTTGTATTACTTTTTAGAGTAGTATCTGAAAAGAAACATCTCATACATCAGAGTGCATTTGCTAGGTAGTATTTTTAGAGAATCTATGCATAAAATAGAATCCTAATTTCATTTTTTATGCTATTTGTACCCTTATGTTTTAGGACTGTGTTTTGTCCTTATCTCACAAGTCTCCTGCTAGGAAAGAAGGGAGTGGTGCCTGTTTCCCTGTCAATGGATAGATGGTGGATCATTAAAGACTATTGGCATCTAAATGGCTTCCTTAACAAGCAAGGAAGGAAGACAAAGGAATTGCTTCATTCTAAAGAAAGGTGGAGTTATTCAGGTTCTGTGAACCAGGCTGGGATTGAAGGAAAAGCATTCCCTTAGAAACAGGGCTAAAAAGCCATATGCTAAGAAAGCTTGGGATTAAAAAAATAAAGACTGGAACAGAGGAACACACTTTAGTAAAAGAAGGGGTCTTTGTAATGACACTTCACCTCAGCATGACAGCTGCAGTGGAAAGACTTCAATTTCATGTGGATGTATCTTGTGCAGGAGAGAAAGAAGGTCTTCTTGAGAGAATCTGGACAGAACTGAAGTAAGACAAAAAAATGACAAAGAACCAGAGACAGAGAAATATATGTAGGTTTTTCTACTACTTTGTTATCTGTTCATACTTCTTGTGCATGTCAAGTACACAGTGATTAGTTTTACAAATGTTATGTAGTCTATTATGTATTTTATCCGTGGTCTATCCCTGAGGTGGTAAATTGTATAAGGGAGGGCCTGCAAGGATGGAGTTCGTGGAGAAATACAGGCTGAAGCTCCTCGAGACCCTCGAGAAAAGCCAACCTGAGACCCCAGTTCTGTCCATGGGATCCCAGGAAGAAGCAATGAAGTAAGGACCTGGGCTCTGAGACATGCTTGCAAATATATTGTTCAAAGCAGTGCCTGGGGTCCGTTTGGTTTAAGGAAGCATAAAAAGTACCCAAGTTCAACATGCTGTGACCCAGACACGGCAGTATTATGAATATTCAGAAATTATGTAGGGTTTTGAAAGCATTTGGCAAGTTTTTGGTGCTGTGGCCTTTTTGCTCACTTCTTCCTTTTGTTCCTGTGAAAATCAGGGGCAGATTGAAATTTGCTGACTCCAGCTCCTAGAAGGTGGTTTGTAGGACCCAGCTGCTGGCTCAGACTTTCCAAACCCTGCTGGGAATCATAGCATATGTCCAGGAGAGCATCAGATACCTAGAGAAAGTTAGAAGAAGTAATTTTGCTTCTCTTCTGGACTGAATCACAATTACAATGTTTGCTGACAACTTTCTGATGCTTACTGTAATTGTAGCTTTTTCTTTTTTTCCCCCCTCACACTGCAGAAACAGCATATTCTTGTCATGCAGCTGTTGCTTACAGTGTCTTCCTTCTGCTTTGGGTGGATTTTCCCATGTTCAAATCTGTGGCTTTTGAGTCCTTCTGTCACTGAACAGCTGCAGGCTGATACTAGATAGAGCTGGGTTTTTTTTTCTGTGTTCACATACAAGCAGGCTTGTGAACAAAAGATTTTTAAGAAAGCTGATAAATGAACAAGGTCTTTTGTAATGTTACTAACATTGCAGACAATAAAAATCCTTGTACTCTCTTAAAGCGAAGGAAGAAATAACTCAATGTGTTTTATCTGTGAGCCTCCAAGCTTTTCCCTACAGGCTTGAGAGAGGATGTTCTAAAATGAACTAATCTTTCATGTGACAGGGAAATATTATCTCACAGCCCAGTGCTTACATTTTGGTATGCTATTTAATTTGATTTTTCCTTTCTAATGGGACACTCAATTTCTAGTGATCATAGCTGTAAGCAGGGGGCAGGGGTTCCCAGATTGTTCCAGCTCTGACATGTGCAAATCACATAGCTTCCCTCTGCCTACAATGAAACTAGATTTAATTATCTCTAGATATGTCCATCTCAGGTATATTAGGAGGTATAATTCAGCAAAGTTTGCCAGCCATTTGGCAGGCAGGGAAGGATGGTCCCAGCTAGACACACTGGCTGCTATTGTCCCCTGTGCAGAGCAGCAATGGGTGCATATATGGGGAAATACCATGTACACTTGTCCTGTTCTTGTGTCACTTGCATTTCCTTGCAGTCACTGGGCTTTGGATTTTGCCTGTGGACCTTAGGGACATCAGCTGTATTTGTTGTTTTGTTTGTTTTTCCTGAATTTCCTTATCTTGCCTTATTTTTTCCAAGAATGGAAATTCTGTAATTTTTCCACACATAACAAAAAAAGCACAGCAATAACTGTGCCAATAACTGACCAATTCAGTTGGCATAGCACAGTGTCCACTCTTGTACCAATGGGCACAAGGAGAGCAACAGAGGCTCCCAGTGGGGGGCACCAGGTGGAGACTCCTGCACAGTCCACCCCCACTAAAGCTCAAGAGGCTTTCCTGAGGAGGGAAGAGGAAGGCCAGGGTGGGATGGGCTTGGCACAAGCTGGCTACCCTTTGCCCTCTCTGCCAAGCGGCTTTGCCAGCATGGACATTTGTGCGTGTGTATGTTGTGGGGAGCAGTGTGGGCTTGGGGTGAGGGGCAGGGGGAAATATGCAGACAGATGGACAAGGGAGGGTAGCAGGGTTATGCCCAGCACTGCTTAGTCTCCCTGAGAGAGCCCTGTGTCACAGCTGCTTGGAACACTGCCGGTACAGGCTTAGGGGTGAACATGGTGGCATGGGAGGAGGTACCAAACCCTGGGGCTGGGAGAGAAAAAGAAGGCAAAAAAAAAAAAAAAAAAAAAAAAAAAAAAAAAAAAAAAAAAAAAGAGAGAGAGAGATGGGCATAGTTGAAAGCTAGACACTGAGTTAGTTAGATCATTGGTCTGAATTGGCTGAGGTGTCCCACTGTTTTCCTGGTTTGCTTTGTGTGATGCATTGAAATGGCAAGGTTTCTGGGGAAAAGACTATACCATAGGTTTATGTTTGTGCAGCAGTTCAGGCAGTGGAGATCACATCCAGAGACTCAAGTTCAGGTGCCAGCAAGGAGACCTACTTTCAGGTCCACCTTCTATTAGGGCAGCCTGGTCATTTTAGACCTGTGTTCCACTTCCCTAGCAACAGGAGAGCTGTGAGGAGAAATATATTGTCTTCCGTGGCATTCACCTGCTGTACAAAATACTTGGGACAGATAGAAAACACTAGGCAGAATGAAGATATTACATGATTTTAACAGCTTAAGACAGTGAGGCCAACCTTGGGCAGATACCAGCCTGCCAAGGCACATTACTCTATTGGTGCAGGTCTTACGTGTATTATGGCCTTATTGAGAGGGTTCAAGCTTGAGAGACATTTATCTTGCAGCTGACTGAAGATGTGCAATACTATGACTGAACTAGCTGTCACATAGACTCATATAAAGCCAGAGCAGCAGTTTCTGCTCTGGAGGAGTATTCCCCATTTTCATTCGATCTGTGATAATAYGACACACAATTGAGAGGAAGGAATGAAAAAAAAAGGGTGAAGGGGTACGTGGAACATGGGACACAGCTGGTCCTTTGTCAGTACTTCCCAACAAAGGCATACTTTCTCCTCTGCTGGCCCTTACAGAGGGAAAGTGCTTCTTATAAAACATAGCAGAATCTCTTTACTGTCCCTCAGAGGTTTCCATGCAGGTCCGCTCTGACTAAGCTTCTACAGAAACTTGGCAGAGGTAATGCATCTGGTGTCCTGTGAATGCTGCTCAGCAGGCAGAATGGTACCATCTAATTCCTTCCTTGGGCTCCCTGCCTTTCAGTTCAGACCCACCTGCTGCCTCTCATTATAATGCTGCACGTGTGTCAGGTACCTGACATAATAGGAGCCTGGGCTGTAGTTGCCAACCCTGCTTGGGACAGTGCTACCCAGCCAGTGTAGGTGAAGTGATCCTAAGGGTAGAATTGCCAGCTGGGGAGATGTTACTGCTAGCCCTACTATACTGCAAACACTTGTCATGATGATAATGAGAGCACAGGAAAAGGTTACTCTGAATCCTTTTCTTTTCTACTTTCACTAACTACTGGCTTAATGTAGAAAACTGCTGTGCTGAAAGCATGGATGTAGCAATGTAAGTGAGGGAGCTTAGGTGAAGAGAGAACAGAAACRGAGACACAAAGTCAAAGGAGCAAGAGGAAGCTGAATGGCAGGGGTGAGTGTGGGGTTAAAAGCAAAATATCTTTATCAATTTTGTGAAAAGTGGAGGCTTGCAGAGAAAAGCACAGTTTAGGCTCTGCAAAAGGATGCTGTGCCAACAGGAGCTAATCTACAGCAGTGAGCACTGATGGAAAATGACAGCTGTGGTTTAAGTCAAGGAAGGATTCAAGGCCATCTTCCATCACATTTTGACAGGCTGCAACATGGTACTGGCCCAGAGATACTGCGTCATCTCAGTTGACATGAGGTGGAATTAAGAAATCTGGCAGTGATCTGAGCAAATTAAGGATCTGAGGTGAAGGAACAGTTTCAGAGACAATCTAATCATCATAAAATACTTTTAGCTAGAAATTTTAAAGGAAGCAAATGTGTTGGGGACTCATAGAGTAATTTTTATGGATTAAAAATTTGTACTGAGTAATTATGACAATGTATACAGCCTTATTAGTGGGAGAGTACTTTGCAAACAGGCAAGAAATGAAATACTTGCTCTAAAAAGTAACATACTATTGGAAGGCATAACCTGATCACCAGAATCAGTCATCTGCAAATCACAGACTACTGAACAAAAATGTTGAGTTCGAAAAGGCTCAATGAACCCACATTAGCACTCCATAACAAAAACCTGCAGGAAAGATCAAAGCAAAGCTACAGGAAGGCTGTGTCATGGAAAAGATGAAGGACTTTGCCAGTATGCTCAGCTTCAGCACAAACAAGATCCTTAAAAGCTGGGTCTTGCCTCAAACAGCCTCCAAAGGTTCTGCCTATCAGTATAGTGCTTATGTTCAGAGAAAGTCATCATGTCCATCAGCCAGGAATGTGAGAGGTTTCAGTGCTCTGAAGAGCACTACCTGGAGACCTTCATCTTCCCTCAAACTGTAGTTGACCTTTAATGCTGCAAGGAAAGGCAAAACACCTTACCCAAAAGACCCAGTGGAGAAAAAAAGGGAGGAAACAGTTTCTTCATTCTGATCCCCAGGCAGCCATACCTGAAACACGGGGTTCATCAGCTGGTGCAAACAAAGAACAAGTCACTGTTTTTTTTCAAATGCGTATGGAGATGTTTATACCTATGGATTCAAATCAGGCATTATCCCCTTCCTCCAGGAATTATCCCATTTGCCAATACATCTCCTTTTCATAAGTTTCTAGAACTTTATCTTCACTGGAGAGAAATAAAGGGAAGAAGACTGGAAGAGTAGATTGAATTTAACTTTGCCTAATGGAAGGTATTGAATAAGAAAAGATGTCCCGATGAGTCCCTAAAAGTCTCTGGGAGACGAAGCTCCTTTTGGTGGTAGGGTGAGGCTTCTACACTCCTACTCAGTTTTAACCACTTTTAAGATATTTAATTATGTACTTTTATATATATATATATATATGTGTGTGTGTGTATATATATATATATAAATTTTTTTTCCTTTGCCTTAGTAAGGCCATGACAATGATTTCCAGGTTAAAGACCACAACCTTAAGTGGAGTATGGATGAAGCTGCAAGTGTAATAGCAACTGAGTTTTATCTACCAATATCTAGGGTGACATGAAGATACCCCTCTCCAAGGAGGCCTGTAACCAGAGGRAAGCTGGGAGACACTGCCAGACTGACAGCTGCTTTGATGAAGGAGCTCTCTGCTCCCATCTATGGGTGATTAAGAGGTAACAGGTGCTAGAGCTTAATTTGCATAAGCTTTCTAACCAGAAGTCCTGTGGTGACAATTTGAGTCACTATACAGTGGAAGCAACTGCAAATTAGCTGGGCATGGAGAATAACTAARTGGAGAGTAACTAAAAAGTTACCCAAAGACTTCCAGCTTGTTTTCTCCTCTGAATTACAGGGGTTTCTTTGTGCAGTCATGCTGCGCACTGGATGTTAGCACAAGAGCTGTGATGGGGACTTTGAGATAGCAGGTGGTATCAGGAAGCCTTCTACCAGGGGCAGGAAGGACAGTAGCAGATTGGACTGCATGCCCAGGTAGCTGCTTCAGGCTGTGTTGGCCTTACTGAGGCTGCACTGGGCTATGTGAGGTTGGACTGTTGCAGGACAGGGCTCAGCTGTGCAGCTCCTGTGCATATGGGCATGGTTCACAGGAGGTACCAAAGCTCTGGGTTTGTGCTATGCATGGTCATGAAAAACACCCATGTCCTGTGGCAGAGAGGGAAGAAAAAGAAGGAAAAATGAGATAGCTCATTTACTCTGGCAGATGGGAAGCTGAGTACCACCAGGTATTTTACTTACGGTTTGGCTAGGTAAGCTGCTGTTGTGCCTTCCTGAGCTAGCAGCCTGTCCCTTTTCACATAATGTTTCCTTTGCAGAACTGGGGAATATAGATGGCAGTGCCTTCTTGCAGGGCATCTAGGGAAGGCATTTCAAACTCCTTGAAGTTTGGGTGGTGAGGGGAAGCCAAATGCATTTTTTAGCTTAAGGATTCCTATGCTTTATTTCTGTTGGACAGAAGGGGCTGAAGAAAGACACTTTATTCTGCAATGCTTATATTTATTTTCTCACATTGTGCTTACAATGTGGATAATGGCCATGAGTGAAAATTTTCAAAGCTGTCTTGGGAACTTTGACACGTCACATGCTTTAATCTCCCAGGAAGCTTTAAACAGCTTGACTAATTGCATTTTTTCTGAAATATAACCAAACAGTTAACCTCATATGACCTTCATCTGTACCTTTGTGCTGAGCTGGGGAGTCAAGCAATGTAGGTCCTGGCTGTTGTTTGGGTGGGAGATAAGGAAGCAAAACTTAAGGTAGCTGAGGAAATCTTGCTAGAGATTTAGAAAATAATGTCTTCTTTCTGGCTAGTGCTAAAGCATTAGTAGCTYAAACAGTTTCTGTACTCCTAAGAACATTTTATTTCAGATGCAGCCAATGTCTTAACCACTTGTGGTCTGCAGAAATCCCATAGCAGAATTATAGCAAAGCCAAAATGAGGTGGATAGATTCAGACAGATGACATGCAAAGGGCAACATTTACTTCAACATCCTACATTATGAAACTCAAGAGATACTCTAGGTAGCTAATGCCATACATTTTTTTTTAAGATAATGTAGTAATATAGCATGTTGCTAGCTGGTATCTTGGTGTGATAGTTGCTACACTGCCAACTTTACTTTAACTCAAACCTTAGAACCCTGAACAAGAATCCCCCAAATATTAGGAATGACATAAACTTTATGAACTTAAGAATAATAGTACATTTTGTGCCTTTTAAAGCTTGAACCCTTAATTTCAAGTTTTTTTTTTTTTTTTTTTTTTTTTTTGGGGGGGGGGTGACGGTGATGATTCTTCCGTAATCAATGACTCTAGGACCTGTGACCGTAAGAAAAAGCCATGAGATTTGATAAAACAGCTTAGATATTCTGACTCTGCAGGGGAAGAGCTATACTATTTTCTCTTTGTTTCATGAAAGGTTGACCCAGCACAGAGTTATAGAGGATCTTGTAATAGCAAATCATCAACTTTTAAAGTAGCAGGTGAAATTCATTGTTAATAAATGCAAAGTAGCGCACTTAAAGAAAAATAAATATCCATACATATTTATGTATATGTGTATGTATTATATAAATGTGTTCATACACGCATACCCATTTATATATATGCACACACATAATGATGCAATCTAAATTGGGTGCTTCCATGTTGTCCATAGCCCTGTAAGAATACCTACTTAATATGCAGTGGGAATCAAAAAGACAAATAGAATATTAAGAGCTTAATAGAGAATAAAAGATGCAAAGTCAAAAGTCATTATGATAAAGAGTAAATCCAGGCTCAGTTTTGGCATCCTTGCCAAAAAAAAAAAAAAAAATATGTAACAGAACTCTACAAGAGAAGATGAAAAGGATGATCTATGATGTGAGACTATTTCTTTACCAGGAGAAATTAGAAGGCTATGAAGTCTTTAACAGTACATAGCACAAATGTTTTGAACAAAGTGACAAAGTCTAGAATTTTCAGGGCCCGGCAAAACTGTAAGTGAAGTTTCTGCTGAGGTGGGAAGGCAAAAGCTACTGGCCAGTTCTAGGTTCTGAATGGAAGATGCTTCATGGGGAAAAATATAGAAGGACTCAGTCTGACAAGGTGCTGAGCAGCCTGGTCTTAATTCAGCAAAGCTCTTAGCAAGATTAATTTCATTCTCAATGTCTCAATAATTATTTGCATGCCTAAAATTAAGCTTGTGCTCAGGGATTTTGCTGGATTGGGGGCTGAATGCTCAGCACCCCCAGGATCAGGTCCATTTTTAACTTTTCAGTTCTGTACTGTTATCCTCCCTCTATCACTGCTCTAGCCCAGATCCCCACCTGATTCTTCTCCTACCCCTCGTTTTCCGGATGCCAGCCAAAAATCCTTAATGCCTCTGACTTTATTAAAATTCCTTGCTTGTATTTACTTTTCACCCTAATCTCATTCATGCCCTGATCATTCATTCATGCTTGGTCACATCCTGAATGCAGTTTAATAACATTGGTACTAGTACTGATCATTTTAACACCTCAGGAGAGAAAAAGACCTCACTACTTGCTATTTGTTTCCTTGCTGTTTATCATTACCCTTTGTTTCTGGTCTTCCAGCCAGTTTTCAGTCTATATGTTAATACTTCTTTTCCCAAGCCAATTTTAACTAATTTCTTCACTTACAAAATCCAAACACATTGGATGTCTTGTGCTACTTTCATCCACTAATTGTGTAATCCATCCAAAAAGTAATCAAATGGCAAAAGTAGTCTTTGAAACCTCTTACTGCCTATGATTCGATATCCTGGAGATGTTTAATCAGGTATCCCTCTCCCCAACCCCTCCCAAGTTGTTCCCATACTGAGAGTCGCAGGGCCATGCTGCATCTTGATAGGTTGTAAGGCTTTCCATGAAGGAATGCCTCCTGGAAGATGTCTTACTGGATGCGCCACCAGATGAAACACTTCCCTACCAAGTAACAAGTCATTCTGAGTGTTTTCACACTATGCCATCCTTGATCCATGTTTCAAAGGGCGCTTCCAGAAAAGTAGACCTCCAACKCCAGCAGTCAAAATGAAAGCGAACACTTTGGAGGTTGCTGGAATGACAACGCCATTGATGGTGGATAGACTAACTATGCCATTTAAATTCTTGCACCTTGTAAAATCCCTGGCTGTTTCAGCTAGGACTGCAAATAGGTATTTTAGTGTGAGAATTTGACCAGGTGCTCAATGACCCTTCCTTTAAAAGGACTTCTTAGGAAAACAGGCACTGCAAAGGGAGGAAAGACATTCTTGTGAGTCGATGACAGAAACATAAATGCTCAAATCCAAAGGATCTACTGAAATTGCAAAATACACCTGCTTGCAAGTGATATAGAAAAGGAAGATTGTACAGAAGGAAGGAACAAACTTTAACAAATATATACCACAGCAAAATGCAATTCAGGGCAGTGCAAGAATAAGAGTTTGAAAGTTAAAATTAAGAAAAGAAAGGCTAACAGTTTTTAGTGCTTTGTACATTATGGTTAGGGGTGGGATATAAAACCATATGCTAGAGATAAGAATGGAAAACAAAACTAGATCATCATACATCTGGCATTTTTATAATGAAATCCCTCCCTATGCATTGGTGCTTCAATAGAACTACTGCATTGTATATTTGATAGCAATTCAGTGACTACAAAATATTTATTTTCTTCCAAGGGAAAAAATAAATCTTGCTGATATTTTCAAAATGATCTAATTCTTCCTGACAGGCAGGTATTTCAGGTCAGTCTGAATTCATATGGTTTGGTGTGTTGAAATGACCCCAGAGGTCAATCTGGTGAGGTTCCACATTAACTTGTGCTTCCCAACTGTGGTGCTTTGCTTCCTGTAATGCATTTGGGTCTTTCTGTGCTCCCCTTGCTGAGCTCCCACATCAGCCTTCTTTCCCCACAATGTGACACAGTCTCCCCTGCAATCAAGAAACCCCATGCAGCACAAGGATGTGGAGGAGTCAGCTGCGGTAATGAACACACTTTCCACCTCTCACTATTCTCTCCCAGGAGGTACCTGCAAAAACGCAGCTGTTGAGCTAGCTTGAAATGAAAGACAAGAGTTCAACAGATCAGACCAAAATATACCAATCAAGGGAAACTGTTTTAATCTAGATTGAGAAAATGAAAACTTTTTTGCAATTTCTGAATAATATTTTTACTATTTTACTATATATTTAATAAGAAATAATATTTTTACTATTGCATTTGACAAGTCTCTCCTGATTCTCTCTCCTRTACTCTCAGGAGTACAATAGATACTGCAATATTTTTGTGAAATTTGAAATTCCTTTTTCTCCTCAGCTCAAGTTCTAATTGTTTTTTTATTTTCCAGCATGCACTTGCTGGCATCTTTGCACATCTACTCTCCCTTAGCCCCACAGATTAGTTCCGTTTCCCTCCAGAGTTATGCACTTGCAGACATCTAGAAACATTTGAAGAATGTTAGCATATTTTCTCTAAGTATAGGATGTTCTTTAAAACTTTAAATTGTGGTCTAACTCTCAAAGTCATTACTTAGTTTTATTTAGGTTTTTATCATGTAAGGTTATGTTTCATTAAATTGGTGCCTACATAAACACAACCTTATGGCTACATTGCTGAAAAGTCAGCATCAGGGAAACAAGCTTAAGCCAAACACAAAGCTTTCATCCTGTGTTTCTGAAGGTGGATTATTGTGCTGGACTAGGCTTACTGGTAAATGGAAGCAATGTGATTTTATTCTATCTGAGAATGTGTCCCTAGCTTTGCAATTTTTTTTATTCTAAAAAAAAATCTATTCTGATACACAGTTTCTTTACTGTGTAAACATGATACAAAATGAGTACCTTACAGTATTAAGTTGGTCTTTCTTGTACAGTTTTGCGGCTTAACATTCTAGGGAAAGTATCTTCAGTCAAATAATGTTTATATGACCTTTTCCATGAAAAATATGATGTCATTACAGTAGCTGTAATAAAGCTACTGCAAAAACTTTAAATAAAGCTAAACTTCTCCCTCTCCTTTTAGGGTATTTATTGTATCATTTTTTAAAATTGTGGATGTTCTCAGATGTCTACAGAAAATAAACTTGTAAAATTTATACCAGGCTTACCAGACCTGCTGTACCAAAAACATTTTCCAAGTGACCTAACTTCACCTGGCTTAATCCATTTCAAACACTCTTTCAGAGAGTCCCAGGTTTGCTGTCATCTTGATACTGTCTGATGGCTTTTCCAAATGAGAATATGCTGGGCTATGAATTTGTGTTTGGACACAGGGGATTTGAAAGAAGAAAATGCATTCCTGAATTCTTCATCAGTCTGAAGTGAAATTTTCTGTTTCCAGGGGTGAGATATTTACTTTGATGAAATAGGGGGAGTAGCCCAAGTGCTGTGAGGTGCCATCAAAGGGCTAGCATCACTTTGGTGTATGAATAAAGCACAGCTGCCAAGGATAACCTATGGGATTTTCAACATAACTTTTCCTTGTTCTTTGCCAGCAGTATGGTAAATACATTTTGTCAGTTGTTTTTTCTGCTCAATGATCAGCCAGACCTTGCAGTTATTTCAAAGGGAGCAAGATAGCCATTTATCCAAAAGCATATGATACTAGTTGCCATTATGCTGTGCCTACGGGCACCTAGTGGGGTTGCCAGACTAACTCCAAGACGTCTGTGTAAGCTAATGTATGCCAGGCATTCACCTCTGTCTGGGGATGAATTTCACCACTCCTTTGGGAAATCCTAGGAGCCCACAGCTGGAAAACAGTTGAAAATCAACATTCCCTACTCTGAAAAGGCTAAGCTGGTGCACCTGAGGGCATAGTATGCTTTGAGTTAGTCATACTGCCACCCACCAGGGCAGTCCTGTCCCCCCTTGCATGACTCCTTGCCTCTCCTAGGTCCAATCTGGGGCTTCCATGTCCAAGCAGGGAGCTGGTTCAGGACCTAACTCAGAAGGAAGCTGCTGAACTGTCTCAGCTGAGTCCATTTGGATGCTGATGTGTTGGAAAAGAGGCAGTCTGAAACAGTACATATGTTGTGTCTACTGCTTTGAGACTTGGGCCTCAGCTGAAGTCTCTAAGCACTAATGTAAAGCAATTACAGCACTGAAGCAGTGTAATGGGCACAAAAGCACACAGAGAGCCCCAAATCCAAAGGTCTCCAAAGGGCAGGTGGTTTCTAATGTAATTARGAACTTTCTCTGCCTCTGAGGTGAGACATTTCTGTCAGTTTTTCTGAGGCAGAGTCATGCAGRATTTTTTAAAAAGCCTCTGTATGTGTGCCATGAAATTACAGCCTTTAATAACCCCAATCTGGTCTCAGTCAAACAGAAGACATACAATGGCATGAGTGTGAGAAAAGCGGGGTGGCAGAACCCACTGTGCAGCTCTTCTGCCAGCCTCCCAAGGAATGAAGGTGGTGAAGCAACCCTTGACGCAATTAATGGAGAGTTGTGGGTTGAAAATAGTTAAACAGTGCAGCCAGTAGGGGAGACAGCATTGTGGAGGACTCCTTGCAGCATGCAGACTTCCCTCCACCTGGGCCTCTGCCAGGCTGCATACTTCCAAGAGCTTTCTTTACTGCCTGTAACTCAGCTTGAGCACAATGACAATACATAATCTATTGGTACATGTACCAGCCCCTTCATTTGTACAAAACCCTGAAACATTTGGCTGATTCATGTTTACTTTGAGTTTTTAGCTGAAGCGATTTGAAAGAAAAATGACCATTTGTATGTCTCACGGTATGCGGGTTAGAGTAGGTAAATGAAAACATAGTAAGAAAGGAGCCTGAAACAGGCGCTTAACTTTCTGATCTGTTTGTTTATAATTATGTGTATGTTAACTACATTTCCTTTTCAACGTTTAAGACTCATTTAATTTTCTATCACACTGTGGTTACTGAAGGCAACAAACTGCTACCACAATAACATTAAAAATAAAAATAAATCAAAGCTTGCCCGTGTTTTACATGCAGGAAAATACTTACAGGGCCWGGTTCAGTGCCACTGGAATCTAACCCAGGCTGAGAGTATAAATGTAGCCCAGTACACCTTCCAAGCACTGCAGGATAATATACACTAGCTGTCACCGTTTCTGTGTGAATAATCCAAGAGAATTTTCATGGCTCTTTGTGTGCAGTAGGTGTCATTAAAAACTCAACATTTGCTCTTCTGTCTCAACTGTAGTACTTTTATGATTAGCTCCTAATCAGGCCATGACTTTGTGTGGGTTTTTACAATCGATTTAAAGGCACTGTTTTTTTTAATGTGAAAATAAAAGTCATTTTGGGGGGCTTGGTAGCTACAGAAACCCCAGGCAGCAGTTTCTGTGTGTAACTGCAGTGTTCATCTAGATCTGTAAAGCAGGAAGAAGAACAAGAAGTTTTCTGTCCTGGTAATTACTCTCAGTAACACCTAGACATATTATTTGGTAAGTAAGGACCTTACCTGAGTAATGGACAATGATTATTCTACTCTTGATTAGGTACAGACTTTGTAAATTTGGGGCAAGCCTCAGTTGCCTGTAAAGGGGCCATTATGATGTTAAAATATCTCCAGAACATGTGAGGTGCTCAGGTATTGCAGAGATTGGAAGTATCAAGGTTTCTAAATGGGCAGGAGTCTTATCAATTGTGACATAAGAGAAGAAAGAAGACTTGGAGAGACATGTCAGAGCTGTTGATTGTGAAAGATATTACACCAACCTGTCAGTGATRGTCTGAGATGTCAAATCTGGTCAGAAAACATACTGTATGAATGTTTTATTCCAAATGCCCTCTATTTCTATCCTCTTTTAAGAGTAGAAAGGTGAGGAAGTGAAAGAATGGTGAATGTGCAAAGAACTTACGGACCACGGTAGGCCAGCCCATATCTGTTATTTCATTTTTACTTTACAACATAACTTTTATGGTTTTTAGGTTGCCTCCAAGTCCACCAATCATGAACCAGAGGAGCTTATACACTGGCTCAAGAAACAGGCTAAAAGACGCAATTATAGTAGCTGAATTATAGGCCTGAATCAGAAAATCTGAGTAAAATTTGAAACTGAGAAGTAAACAGTGCAGTAGGCATTTTTCTCCATATAGCAGATCTGAACTGTCTCAGACCACAGCAAATTCTAATCATTCTAATCCTTTGCCTCCAAATATTGTGGCTGAGTCCACTTCTAACAGTAGTATTTGCAAACAAAAGCTTCATCTAGAAAAAAAAATGTGTAAAATGGCTTTTGTGGTAGTTGATTTACCACTCAAAATTATTTATCTTCACCTAAACCCCATCTATTTGAATATCTGTTAATGGATCCAGATAGTTTCTTACAGCTTCTCCATTCTTCCTTGCACTAACAGCCTTTCCCATGAGGCATGCCAGCCATTTGATTTCAATATTGTCCTCTAAAATTTTCAGATGTCAGCATTGCATGCCACCAAGCAGTGGCTGGAAATAAATTCTAACTCTTTAATCCCACACTGAAGTCTTGCACTGATCTTTGCAATCAGCAGTCAATAGAGTAAAAATTTGAGGTTGCTGTGAACCTCGGTTAGATTACAGCCATCAAGCTACTGCCTTCATTAAGGGGAACAGATTCCCTAAACTGGTGCTCAGCTCTTCTGTAATTTCTTAGTGGTGTCCAATGTAGAAGCTTCCTGGCTGATCCTCTCCTAGTACTTCACAGGTCTACCACATGCACGATGGTTAATTGACTTGGTCTTGATGAGGTGAGACTTACAATGCTGAACTTGATGAAACGAGACTGAAAGCAGTGAGAACTAAGAGTTTGTGGGAATACTGTCTTTTGTCTTCACACACTTATTATTTCTAGCTTGACTTCATTTATTGCTCACTTATTCTTTCCATTGAGGGCATGGAGAATTCATCTACTCATTAACCAAGTAAGTCCTAAGTGCTTTGCTGTTCGCGGCTTGATTCAGTCACAAGGTCTTCATCTACCTACCTGTCTTGCACATTTGGGTGGTAAAYTGAGGAAACAGTGGGAGTTGACTGTCATGATTGCCACTGTTACTTCATTTTATTAGTTTGAAACAAATTCTGAGGCCTAAGGAAACATTATGTGTTTGAAAACATTTTCCTGTAAAATGTCCTGTCCATTTTCATAAACATTTCTGAGTTTTTACTGAGGAAAAGCAACTCACTCACTCTTGTTTGTTATTTTTCAGCAATTGAAGCATTTAGGACAGAAATATTTGTTTCTTTGGGGAGATAAAGAATTACACAACAAAAATATAGAATAAATAAAAATGCCATTAATATTTTTTACAGGATTACAGAACCATTTTCTCACTATTAGTAATTCCAGCTAATTTCCTAACTCTGATGAACAGAGAAAATCCTCCTCCTAAGTACGATACAGGTTAAGTGGAATACAAAGACTATACATAGGAGGGTTAGATTATAGGGCAGATGAATCACAAAGAAACAAAGTGAGCTGACCCCTTCCTTCCCTAAAATCATGTAGATAGTGACTGATTAGTTCATTGCTTGTTTTAGATGCCAAACCAGGCTTCTGAGAAAGTGTACTGTTGGCTGGGTTCAGGCTTTCTTCAGGCTCCTAGTCYTCTCTCTGAAAAATGTGTCTTGAAGAATTCATGTACTGATTTTAAATATTCTCATTTTGCAATTTTGCAACATTTGTAACATTCTTCTGTTCAGGATTTCCCACTCTAACAATTATGAGATAAATAATTTCTAGAGAAATCTATTTTTAATCCCGTACATCATGACTGATATGTAGCTCCTTTGCAACAAAATATTTTTGAGAAAGCAGAACTGTGTGAGGCGAGATGAAAAATCTCCAAAGGGAACATTTGCCAGACCTATGACAGAAGAAAAGTATGTGACAGTCAATGCAAGTCAGGAAAGAAGAAAGATATCTGCAAAAGCATGAAATAAGTAAAAAGCAGATACCTTAAAAGTATGTAAAGGTGTCCACTGGGAAACTTCCACAAAAAGAAGAAGCTTGGACTGGGAAAAGAATAAACACAAATATTGCCTTTTGGGTGTTAAATGATGCGTTAAGTCTTATAGCAAAAATATTCTAGAAGTCCTTGGGCACAGAGTGACGTGTACATCGCAGTTCTGCAGAGCAGCATGGTGTGCAGAGGTTAGCAGGGTCCAAATCTGTTTTGCCCTGTTAGCTCAAGCATGATGCCATATAAACATACTGTCTTTACACTAACTCATGCAATGTGCCACTTTTCTGAGAATGACCCATTTTTTATATTAGTATAAACTCAGCACAGAAAAGGTCTCAGGAAGGCTTGCAATGTAGTGCCTTCTATAAAAGTTATCTAGTGTGGAAAGAACTGAATAAGCACTCGTAATCACCATGAAACTTTCAGGAGTCTATCTCAGTAAAAGAATCAAGAGCTTCAGCTGTAATATAGACCATATTAAACATCAGGGGATTCAAATATAGGACACAAGTCCTAAAAGTGTACTGAAAGTTTGAATACCTTTCATTACCAGACACAGTAGCTGAAATGCCACCTGGGAAAGCAATCAGGAGTGTGCTTTTCTCTAGGCGGATTTTTTGCTGCTGTTTTATCTCATTAACCATGCTCTTCATCCTTATCTCTAGCACTTCTGAGAAGATGTATCTCTCTTCCCCAGGCACCTTTTTCCAAGCTAATATTTCTGAGTACAACACATTACTGCATCAGAGGCAGCAGTGCTGGAGGAAAAAGAGCAACCTGCTAAAGGCTTGCATATGGAATGAGGCAGAGCCAAGGATGCAATGCACTATCTGTGATCCATTAACTGCCATAAATGTGTTTCCAGTGAGGTATTGCTTAGGGCTAAAGTGGGTGAGTCCCACTGGTGCCTTGCTCCAGGCCTCTGCATAGCTCTCCTGG
The DNA here is from genome assembly GCF_003343005.1 of Rhea americana. Classification (NCBI taxonomy): domain Eukaryota; kingdom Metazoa; phylum Chordata; class Aves; order Rheiformes; family Rheidae; genus Rhea; species Rhea americana. Next base: position 546,460 of record NW_028185506.1, on the reverse strand, counting down.
AAGCAGTTTTTTTTTTTTTTTTTTTTTTTTTTTTTTTTTAGGGGAGTTGTCAGGTGATTCTGATCAAGCTTATTGTCACAGTGTCAATGTGAACATGGCTGGAGCTAGTGTAGATGTGGAGAAAGCAGTAGCTGCTCTGGGCAGGACGTATGAAGTAGTCTTAGATGAGCTAGGAATGTGGGTGAGAATGAAGGGATGGTATTCCAGAGCTAATAGTTGTACTGGGGAGGATAGAGTGTTGTATGGAAAGTGGTGGCCTGAAGACTAATTAAGTTGATTCTTGTGGGTTTGTGCTGGGGATTGTATTTTCTGTCACTGTTTGCTTCCACAAACTGTTTGATGAAAGATTAAAAGTTAATTTTGAAGATTGTAGAGGAATGGCAAAGGTGGTAGTGAAAGCAAGGCAGCTTCTTGTTGAGAGTGAGGGATCATGATCTGAGGACAGCTGAGGCATAAAGGTGTGAGACTGCAAGGGTTTCAGTGCTGTGCTTCTCATCCAGTAAAGAGCACTAGTTAACTTTGAGTGTATATCTGCCTGCACTGGAGCCAAAGTTAAACAATCACAGGCTTCAAACTTAGCAAATACTTATATACTGACAATGATGTACAGAATTAATTTTCTAGGACCAGCCTCAAAAGAGGGAGGGATGCAGCTTCTCTATTAAACCTCAGTGGGATCCACAGAAGAAGCCAAACTAAGACAAAACACACTCCTAGGATGAAGCCTACCCATCTAAAATTTCTGACCCAAGTTTTTAAAGCCTAGTAAATGTATACTCACTAATGCAAAATTCCAAGCTGGCTAAATGGATTTCAGTGGATTTTCTGCTATAAAAGCATTTCACTTTTAACAATAACTGTCACTCCCAATATAATACAGAAATAGTTTAGCAATATAGGCCTTAAAGCAGCAGTCTAATAAATATTTATATTACTTATTTAAAGTTAAAAGCTTTGTTATGAATTGTTTTCATTCCAGCAGTGTAAACATCCTTCTAGAGTATGTTCTGTAATGCTGAGATTGAAGTCACCCACCCTATTTGCCTGGTCTCATTTTATCAGTACAAAAATATTCTTTAGTGGATGCTGATAAAAGTATGTCATGCCTTTTAGTGTACAGATGCTCTTCTGTACAGTACAGAGATGAAAAATTATGTTAAATAGCTATGGAAAACAAGTACATGGTCAATAAAGCTTCAGTTCTTTGTTATATATTATTCTTGTTTGTGATAATATATTCAAATTTATATTTAAAAGGCCTCTTTTGGAAGGGGCATTGTCCTAGCAATAAATGAATATTGTGTACAGTTAATGTTTTATGCTTATTTGATAAAATATAGCTATTTAAATTGAGAAACAAAAACTATTAAGATTTATTAAGCGGGGTGCCTATAAATAGCTTCTATTCTGAACAGACGAGCAGTAATTGATAATAACTATATATGATTTTTGACTGGAATCTCAACCACATTTATGCAGTGAAAAGGAAGGATCTGAATGATGGCAGTAGAGTGTAAGCCTCAGTAGTATCATCAAAGTTTGGAGTGGCTGTAGAAATTCAGGCAGTCATTTAATAAAAACACTTCTTTGACTGTGGAGGCTGTAAATTATACAAGCCTGTCAAGTTACAGCTCTGCCTTTGTGCTCAGCATGATTGTAATGTTCTCAGTCCATAATTTAGAAGCAGATTAAAGTTCTCCAATGCTCTGCTGTTTTTACAATGTTTTGGTGATAATAAGATTACCTCAGACTCTCTCTCTCATGTGAAAATGCCACTAGAAAGACATACCGTATACGAAGGTGGGGTTTTCTCACACACATGCATATATATGAGAGAGAAAAAATATATAATAGTGGTGCCTCTCACCATAATCTTATTGTAGGGCTGGAGATGCCTCATTACTCCGCATTGTTGAAGACATGCAGTGACTATATGGATTTGTTTTATACAAGTGATGATAAGTCTTTTTGGTCATGTCAGTAAGGTTTCTGTTTATTAAAAAAGAAGGTTAGAAAAAGTTTTCAAAAAGCTTACAAAGGCTATAGAGCTTTTAAAGGATCTATTGCTTGCAAAGCTGAACTTTCTTACTTACTAGGACTCCAAAAATACAGGCTTCAGAAGTAGAAAATCATTACAAGTGGCATATGTAAGAAAGCTATAACAAAATGCTAGGTTAGATTTTCTGCTCAGAATAAAGACATGTTTTTAAAAGCCTGCTGTCAGTGGATATTCTGGGAATAGAAGAAAATATTGTACTCTTTGCTGGGGAGCCCTGAATTCCCTATTTTCCATAGTAGGAAGCTCCAATTTCTGTCTTCATTTGCCTCAGCATATCAGGTCTTCAATCTATCGCTGAGCTTAGTGTGATTATTGCTCATTCTGCATTTCTGGCTGTTGTAGTTTTTAGGGTGTGTTGGTATCTTTCTAAAGAAAATGGAAAAATATTTCCTTGAAAAGTTTTGTTTTTAAAAGATGGCACAGTGAAGCAACACAGAGATTTGGCAGAATTCTCTAGGAGGATGAATTAGACAGTAAAAGTGCCGGAAAGTTAAGCAAAGATTCATGAAAGCTGATTTGTTATATACTGCTTCAGAATTGCTCYGATTACCTCTAGCACATGTCAGACATACTTTGGTCTCTATTTCTATGGAAAAACTTGTGTTAATACTATTTACTTGAATTGTTTAAGAAAAGGAGAGAACTCTACAAGCTATCAAAGCACTAGTCCTCAGGAGCTACAGTCAAGAGAACCTGTACTACTCAAGAGAAATAAGGCTACAATGAGACTTCAAATTCTTTGTGTTCTTACTATACAGAATCAGGTTGCTCCCCTAGAATAAACTATTATTGCAGTTGTCCCATGTCCCAGTGACCCTAAAGCAATTTTAACAGTCAGGACTGTTGTCCATGAACGCTTTGGTCATGCGTCGTCTTCATTCCACCCTGCTTTTGGGAGGAGGAACTAAACAACTCTGCCACCTCTAGGCCACAAGACTTTCATAAGTCTAGATGAAGAGCATCATTCATGTAATATGTTGTACAGTTATTGTGCAGTCCTAGTAGATAATAGTAACTATGATACCACCGAACTGTTGTCATATATTACTTTACCTCCAAAAAACACAACACATTTCTCTAATGCAGATCATCCAATTCCCAGATCTATGTGGTTACCTATTTCAGTTGTGCTGCACCCATTGTCCTTTACATCCTCTCTCTCCGCAGATGCGGAAGGAGATCCATCTGCAGCTATGCTGAATTTTGCAATGGACCACGATGGAGTTGAACAAGCTAGAAACTCCGCGGGGGGACCATAGTCTGTTTAAGTAGGGGCTCAAGAAACACTTACAATATACCCAAAGGCCAGTTTTCATTGCTCAGAGTACTAGTGTCATTTTCTAAAATAAGTACATAAATAAATAAATAAATGGTGTTAAGAGAGCTCAGTCTGGTGTTTGAAAGGCAAACAGTATGTTCCTGCAATAACATTTCTCTGAAATCAATGGGAGATTTACTGGAATTTCAGTGCTAAAATCTGGCCCTACATCTCCATCTTTACAGGTGGGATAATGAAGGTGACTGTGGAAAGGGAGGAATGGAAAGGAATTAGACATGGACTGTAGTAAGCTGGATCTAACTGCAGTCTTCTGTTGCCTAAAGAGGGTTACAGAGAAGACAGGGTCTTCTCAGAGGTGCACAGAGAAAGAACAAGAGGCAATGGGCATAGATCGCACCAGGAAAAATTCTGATTTTCTATGAGGAAAAAATTCTTTCCTGTGAGAGTGGTGAGGCACAGGAAGAGGTGCCCAGAGAGCCTATGAGACACCAGCCCTTGGACACAGTCCAAGCTTGACTAGACAAGGTCCTGAGAGATCTCATCTGGCTTTGGATTTAGCCCTGCTGTGAGCAAGGTGTTGGACTAGAGACCTCCAGAGGTCCCTTCTCACCTGAATTATTCTGTGATTTCAAGTTCATGCAGAYTGTTCTAGCACCATTGGAATGACTTTCCGTCCCATCTCACTGTTCCTGAGATGGGCTACTTGGAAGTTACTTGATCAATTAGAGCCTGAAGGTATTGCTGTACCTGCACACATCTCAAAATACTGTGAGGAAAAGAAAACCTACGTTATCCTCCTATTTATTCCTGCCTAAAGGGACGTGAAACTTTAAATGAGGAAAGAAAAAAAAATCCCTAAAATGACATTCTACACTGGGATAATATCATTCCTGTAAAAGTTCAAGCTGATTGTTTTCCATTTAGAGGRAGGCTCAAAACTAGGCTTATAATGGAGGGCTTGTTTCAAATAGCTATGAAAGAATCCRTGAGGTCACATGGGCATCGAGTCGCATGCAAGTGGAAAGAAGCAGGGCTCTTCTCTGCATCAGTGGTTTTGTGAAGGATTCTTCTGCTGATGGATATTTATTCAAGTCCACCTAAACACATGTACATAGTTATTTACTAAAGCAAATCAGACTACAAAAATCAGACCCAAATCCACATTTAAACATCCCTACAAGCAACTTCTCCATGACAAATTATTTTTTCAGCCCTATTCAAGAAAAAGCCTGGGAGAATTTATTTTCCTCAGGCTGTACAACTCATTGTTTTTTACAAAAGCACCCCTCTGCTTTTCCAAAATTAAGGATAATTCTGTGGCTAAAGCACATGACTAGGACTTGGGGTTTTCTTCCCAGCTGTTGCACAGACTTCTTATGTGTCCTTAAGTAAATCAGATTAATCTCTGCACATCTTTAAAATGGATGCAATGCTCTTTTTGCTCATTCATAGGAGCGATGTGAGCTTTTAAACCTTTACAAGAGAACAGGCTAGAAATGGAAAGAAGTGTGTGTGCCGTTTTCTGTGCAAGTGTGTTACTAATTGAGCAAATGTTGCATCTGTAAATAATTGAGAACAGTCTATCTGAATATATCTGACAGAGAAGCTTAATAATTCTCTAGCAATCACTTTTTAAAGAAAATGAGAAAATCTGATTTTATCAATATTTTTTTCAGCAAAGAAGTACCTCTTTGCAACTAGTTACAGCCATCTATGTATAGTGGCATATAAACATTATGGCAAAATAAATGCCATTCTGACTAAATGTAGGTACTCTCAAAACTGGGGAAGCACCTGAACAAGTGAATGTATGGTTCGGGTCTGTTATACTTGCTCATTAGGCTGCTAGTCTGTATTTACTTTATCCTTGGGCTCAGTGTCCAGCCCCTTAGTGCCCATCCACACAATTCTGATGCCTGTGGTACTCTTCTTTATGACAGTGATACTTTCAGGAAGAGGTGTCTACTACCAGTTGCATTCTGTGGCTGAAGGTTGATTGTATAAAGTTGTGAAAGGTGTTCTTGGATGCATGGTGGCTTGCTAGAGGCAGATCTGAGTTGATTTTGAAGAAATATACACATCAAAAAAGTAACATGGCATGAATGTGTTCAACCCTCTACTCTTTACAGGCTTCAAGAAGAGCAATTTATTACAGACAAGAGTTTTTAAAGTGACTGGTGAACTTCTCTGACTCATTTCCAGCTTTTCAAAATATGATGCCTTGGAGGGCCTAGATTTTCTGAGTGCTGCATGTTCACAGCTGAAACTAAGTTTTTTCTGAAAATGAGGCCTCTTCAAGTTAATTCAAGATTGAGTTCTGAACATAATACTCAAAATTACCAGCTGAATGACCTCAAAAATTATTAAGATTTTGAAATAAATTTATTTTTCAATTTATACTTTTGCTTCAAATTATTTAAAAATAATTATTACCACTTATGTGGTAGAAAACTTAAGTCAAAAATAAACTCAACTCAGTCACATGAGATTTAAAAGGTAATATTTTAAAAATAATTTTTGAAAATTGCAAATCACTTATGAAATTTTGAGTTTTAAGAATAGTGACTGCACCTTTGTGAAGATAAATTCCCACTAAGTATGAGTAACCATAATCTGCACCCCATAGTTTAAAGTGCAAACATAAGAAATGATGCCAGTTCTGAAATTTCAGACTGCAAGTATTTATGGGAGTGGCTGAAAATGAGATTTAGAAAGTACTCCAAGCTCTGTTCTCATTTTTCAGTTTTCATTCATCTGTTACATTTTTGAGTTTTTTCATCAACAGGAATAGCTAAAGATTCACTTAAAAATGCTTATGTCACTACATATCTTCAGGAACTGGAGATTTAAACAGGAGCCCAAATACAAAATCATTTAAGTCCCATGTATTGGCCAAATTGCTTCCATATAATGAGTAACTATCTCTTGCTCACGTTTTAACTCCATACTGTACACAAGTGATCCTATTGCTGCTGACAATAGTTAGAGGCTCACCATTGACTTGTACAGGAGCAAGACGGGAACATTTCAGGCACAATTTTACCCCCCTAAAAATCCCAACAGAAAAAAATGCCTCATGGATTAGATGCTAGCCTGAGGCTCAGAAAACTGTGATTTAGTGCTCTGCATTTGAACAGGCTTCTTGTGTGATCTGGAACAAGCCTTTCAAAGGGAAGGTGTTACCTTGTGACCACGCTGCCTCATCCTAGTATCAGCGCAGCAAAAATGAGAGGTGCTAGTGTCCCCTTTGAGACAGTAGCATTCCCCTTCAAACCTGACTGTTCCAGAACACTGGTTAGCTGAAGAATAAAATACCCCCTTTCTCCCATTCTTTGCCTCTTTTGTTTCTTTAGACGTCCAGGGTCTTCAAGACAATGCCCTAGCTCCACCAGGACTGCACTGAGCCTCTCCATCATTGCAGCTGACAGAGATTATGTAAATAATCATGTCCACACTCCTTGATTATACCCCCAAAATACCTTGTCTGGCAGTTCCTGTGTCAAGACCCCACATCTGGAGGCTGAACTAGACTACGCCCAGTGGGAAGTCAGCCACCATCACATGACGTTGCACCCACTTCCTCCCTAAGTAAGCTGTTCTTGTGGATAAATCTCCTTGCTGTGGGTGTTTCATCTCTGTCCTGAACATCCAAACCTGTTTTCAGATATCACCTTTGGATCTTGTTATGCTTTTCACTTGCTAGATTACAGCTGTGCTGTCTTTTCTTGCAAGCACTAAGAAACCTTTGCCTGGGCACTTCTGGCAGCTTCTCAGATAAATTAAGCAGACTGAAGTCACCTGAGTGTTTTGTGAAGCTTTGAGCCATGGCCTTGGGCTCCACCCTGATGCAGCAGGCCATGGTCAGCACAGCCCATGTACTGCCTGAGGCCAATTGCTCTCTCAGGCACTAGCTGTGTGCTTTTGCCTGTGGTAGGAACCAGCTTGGTGTCTCATTGGAGGCTTTCTGGACCATTGCAGCTCCCTTTTTGAGCTATTTCCATTTTTTTTAATGTTCTCCATTTTAATGACTGCCCMAAAGAGTAAAGCCACATTCAGTGGCAACAATTCTGTTCTTGCTTTCTCTTCTTCCACTCACATCTCCTTTACTAATTACTTCACTACTTAAGGGTCATACGGCCAACCAAAATCCCAATGACAAAACCTTTGTGATGCCTTACTGTATCCCAATTGTATTTGTATTTATATGTACATTGAGTCATATGCCTATAACATGAGCCAATTTTCATTGTATTTTAAGCTCAGACCTGAAAAAGGTACTACAAGCTGGTTGCTCACCCTAAGTGGATCTCAGTGAACTGACTTGGATAATGTACTAGTCCAGTGTTTTTTTTTTCTGGGAAGTGGGGTCAAGGATTTAGTGCAACATTTAGACTTTCACTTATTTTGACAGTCAGCAATTGGCCAGACTAATCTGTTTCTTTCTTTATCAGGCAGACTAATAAAAGGGACTGTGTGCTAAATCTGTCTAAAGGGGAGAGATGGCTTTTAGTCTTATTCCACATCTTATGATTATATCAGGCTGTCTTAACCCAGCCAAGTATATTTACATAAAATAATGGAATGAGTTTTGCAAATTTCTCCCCCCCTTTTTTATTATAAGTGACTGTCTAGCCAAGTTCATTTCCTCTCCTGTCTGAGCTCTTCTCTGAAATATATTATCCCACTTATTAAAAGCCAATAGGGCTGTGCTTTGCTTTTCCTCCACCCTCCCAGAAGAAGGGGCATGCAGGGGATGCTTGGATTAAACGAGCAGGGCACCCCAGAGCTGGGATTCCTCATGAATGAGCTCATATCCTCTCTCTGTGTGATAAGAGGAATGCTGTTTGCATCAGAGCAGGCTGCATAAACATACACACGCTGGATGGGAGAACATTTAGCCTGAGCACAAACTGCAATTTCCAAAAGTGTCCTGACTGACCAGGAACTGTCTGCAAGCCCCCAGAGTAAGCCAATGGCAGTGACTTTGCCATGGCAAGGTTGGCTTGCTCCATGTGAAGCTCATCTCTGTGGTGAGGGGGAGAGGGGAAGAAGGGAGGAAGGGAGAGAGATCACAGATCCCTGTTTGCATTCTTCAGAGTGAGCAGCTGCAATTGTCTTATTACAGTATGTCAACATGAAATTATGACAAATCCAGCTGGGATATGTGAGCAGAGGAAAACAATAAGGAGCAAGCAGAGCTGAGGGAAGTTAGGAAGCGTGAACTGTACCTACAAGTCTGGAGGCTTGTACTGGCCCTATGGAAAAGGCCTTGGAAAATATAATAGGACTTAAGACTGTAGGTATACTTGGACATGACTATAGGAAGATATGCTAATTTTGGGGGTTAGTTTAAACCTGCTTCTAGAAGGTTTATTCCCCCCCCTTCCCCTCCCTTTTTTTTTTCTTTTTGAAAATTCTATTGGAACCTTTTGAAAAGTAATGCTAGAGTAGCTAGACCTTTTCCAGTGAGTGAGACACAACCGGGATCCCCATGGAGCTTGCTGACTCCCCAGCACCCTTGTACTTTGCACCACGCTCTGACCCTGGCAAAAGTAAGGAAACCTCCTCTGGCCTCCATGGTTACATATACATGACCCTGAAGAATGAAGAAGAGAGAAAAGGGATATCTTACTCTTTTCCCCTTGTCCTTTTTTTTTTTTTTTTTTTTTTTTTTTTTTTTTTTTTTTT